>NW_023460661.1:19440-33739 GCF_013731165.1 Rhagoletis pomonella | reverse complement strand
GACAGACAGACAGACAGACAGACAGACAGACAGACAGACAGACAGACAGACAGACAGACAGACAGACGGACAGACGGACATGGCTAAATCGACTCAGCTCGGATCATTTGAGTATACATTTTAATGGGTCTATCTCTTCTTATTCTGGTACTTACAAACATCGGACCAAAGTTATAATACCATTTCATGCTCATGAAAGGTATAAAAAAGTTAAGCAATTCAAATTAATGACATCTGCTGCAATACATTTCGTAGACAACGTTTCGGGACTTATTGTCTTGGGCATGTACATACATATGTATGTATGTATATACATTTCTGGCTATCGATACACGCGAAAAGCCAACGTAGAGTTGTCCGTGCGCGAAACATGAAGTGCCCAGATGCATTCCTACAACTTTAAGTGTTTATCCTTGGCTTTATTAATCGTTTTCGCGAGGGCAAGTTTTAACAGAAACTGCAAACATTAAACTGAAAGGGCATGTTTGTTAAAAATTCGTGGTATCAATATTGGTTGTCCTCTCTCCTCGCCAGTGATTATGGTGGCTTGCACAATATATCTTTTTAGCTCCATTAAGCATAGTTTTGTGCCATTGCACAATCGAGGTGCGCCCAGGTTAAGCATCAATATGACTGGCACCCCAAATACGGTTGCCAGACGTACTGATTTTATCAGTACAGTACTGATTTTTCAACTCTTGTACTGATTTTATTCACTTCTTCAATCAGTACGCTAATGTCCTGATTATTCAAAATTTGTATTGATTTGTTCTGAATTTTCAATTCAAACAAAATATTTTAAATTCTCTTAAGGTTTTTACATAACGTTGGAACTTCCTTAAACTGTACCAGGGTTATTGCGAATATTCGTATTCGCAACCGCGGAACCTCCGCATTAATTTTAAAATTCGCGTTCGCTTTCGCATTCGCAATAATCAATGCGGAGCTTTTGCGAATGCGAATATTATTTGCCAAAGGTCTGTTGAAAAAACTGGATGAATCGCTAGCGGTGAGTAATTAATTGTTACTGCCTGCAACTAGGAAAAGTCGAACTCAGCTAATTAAAAAACGAATTACAAGCTATTCATTACAGGTGAATCTTATCAAGAAGTCACCCGGGAACTAAGCAAATCTGAAACCTTCATTTTCAGTGATTCCAATAATTCAAATTATTATAAAAAACGGGTTTCTTTTTAACAATATAACAAGATTTTAAACTAATTCGGCTGGCCATGACTTTCAAAACAGAAATTTTCATTCCTAGAAAATAACAATTCATTTACCATATCGACCTATTTGAAACCTCGCTATAGCAGGAATTTTCAAAACAGTCCCAGAAGAAAGGATTAAAAGCGAATTAGAAAAACTAATATCGAAAACCGTTAATGGCGTTACAAATTCTGAACAACCAAAAGAATGAGAATGAAGAAGTTTTTGGAAAAGATTGTGAAGATGAAAGTCAGGAGGATACATCCGGCATTTGCAGCCTCGATGCAATTCTCAAAAAGGAATTATTGTACCACAATAAAAAAATAAATATAACTGCAAGTCTTCTCAACTGGTGCAGCGTCAATCGAAAATAATTTAAAATTTTTGTCAAGTTTTAAGTTATTCAAGTTTGTCGCCTTACGACGCTTTAAGAAACAGGCTGGAACCCGAAAAGGCAGCAACATTACTTTTTACTAAATACAATGTTCCAATTTTTAAATTCAAGTACTAAATAAAAAAAAAAACATTATTAAAAATTATCAACTTTTCATTTTTTATTTACCTTGAAAAAATTTATTTAAGCTATCAGGAATTATATATGCAGTCCTTAAATAGTGGTACTTTTCCACAGTTAGAAAAAATTTTTAATTTGTTTTTTTTTTTTTCAATTTTACACTCAAACGAAGAAACTGGGAGGATCTTTAGTATAAAGTTTACTTGCTGGCGCAAAGAGAGCAACCGGCTTCTAATTAAAATTATTTAAAGTGAACTTCATATTAAAGTAATTTTAAAATGAAATGTATAGAATTCTTTGACACTGAAGATGGAAATGGACTGATTATTGCTATTCAAAAATGTCATAAATATAAAATAATTTATTGGCTTCTGTGTACAATGATGTTTACACTCATGTTAAAATGAATAACACTTTTATTTTTTTATGAACTATATTTTTTTATATACCAAAATAGTGTTGAAAACAAGTACTCTGGCGTTTTAAAGTATTATCTGTTACTTACATTCATAATTTTGCTTTGAACAAAAATGTACTGAAAAGTACTGATTTTTTTTGGCATGAAAACGTCTAACGTACTGATTTCGCGCACAAAAAATCTGGCAACCCTTACCCCAAACTTTAATTGCAGTTTGTGGGACGGCACCCCCGAATTTTTTTTTAGAAACTATAGGATATGTTTTGGCATGCTCATTTGCCATGACTGTATGAACAGACATGTATGGGGTCGCCTCGCCAGGTATCCACTTTTCCATGCGGCCCTCACCGATTTCAAAGAGGTCTTGAACAAAGAATCCATACTCTATCACTGGATGTGCAGTGCTCCGCTCGATGGGAATTTTATGGAAAATTTACCTTTGCTTGGGAAATAGTTTAGGATCTGTTTCGGTGACCTCAAGTTCGTGGTGTTATAATTCAACTACCTGAATAACTCATTGGACAGTTCTCCCGTTCATTTCGGAGTGGGCGACCCGAAATCCCATATCCGTTTTCCCACTATTGAGAAATGTTTATCCTCATTTAGCCTCAGAGCTTCCTCGTCATGTGCTGTTTCTTAAACCTTGCGAGCGACGGCTTCAAAAAAAGCGGTTTTACACTTTCAATACAGTTGCAGGGGAAGTTTGCAAAGCTTACTAAAACCTTTCCCGTTTGGCACCTTTATTCAAATATTTCATTTAACTTGTCGATTAAAATTATTTTAAATTTCTAAACGGATGGCAACTCTCCTCAAAAATATTTTCGAAGAAAGCTTTCTTAGCGCTCAGTCCCTTGATACCATATTAAAACATTTCGTCTAACTTGTTAAGTAAGTATATTTTGAATTTCTTAACAGGTGGCAACACCCTTCAAAATTATTTCAATTCTCTTAACAAAATTTTGTAACCTTCTGTTTGACACCAACGTTGTAATATTTCATCTAATAATAATAATATACATATGTTTGTGGCGTGCGCCTTGATGTTGTCACACAAAGGGGAGGGACCTACAGTTTTACGTCGACTCCGGAGTTGTATTTTTATGAGAAGCTGTTTTTGATAGCCTGCCGAGGGGCGACCGCTGTTAAGAAAATACCTTTTTTCTATATTTTCGCGATGTTGCTTTCATGAGGGATTGAACCCAGGCCCTGCGGAGTGTATGTCATCTACACAGAAAGAAAAAAGATAGGTTAATCTAACCAAAAAATATTGTAAGTAAACCATTTTTCTATTTTACATTGAAAACACAAACAACAAGTACAATTCAGGTTGTTAATATAATCGACGAAAAATTGTTATACGAATTTGGAAATTTTTAACCGCAAAAATAGTTAAACTAATCGTTAGAATTGTAGAACATAAATTTAACTACAAAAAATGATATGGCCAACCTGCAAAATGGTAAAGTTACTATTCTTAACCACAAAAATAGTAAAACTAACCGGATAAAATTGTAACTCTACTATCTTGATTGTTAATCTAACTGAAAAGATAGTCTTCACGTAATTCTCTTCTCTCTTTCTTCCCTCTTCATGATGAAAATAACCACAAAAATAGTTAAACTAATCGTTAGAATTGTAGCACATAAATTTAACCACAAAAAATTGGTATGGCCAACCTGCAAAATGGTAAAGTTACTATTTTTAACCACAGAAATAGTAAAACTAACCAAATAAAATTGTAGCTCTACTATTTTGATTGTTAATCTAACCGAAAAGAGAGTTTATGCGCTAAGAATAACGGCACTTTTGATGCTTTGCTTCTTCCTTTCTTCTTTCATATTCATTTGCAAACTTTTCATGGACGTTGTTATTTGCGTAGGTGCAGTGAAGTGAAATTAAATTAATTAATATATTAAAATTAAGTGTTGATGAATCTTAACAATAGTGAATTGTTTTCGCTAAATATTTTGCGTGCTGTGGAGGCGGATGATATGGATAATCCTGATCCAGAAGACACGGAATTTTGTAAATTGATTTTGGAGTGGGGATTTTCACATAAAATCGCTGAATTTAAAGGTAAGTTGCAAATACATTGTCATTGTTGTAGTTTTTAGTTAATTTAGTGAAATTCCAGCGCAAGCAATAACCTTGAAAAATTTGCAATGTCTGACGGAGTCTGACCTTGCTGATTTGTTTAAAAACGACACCGTTGGTGCTAGAGCGGAATTCCGCCATCAACTCATAACTTGGAGGAAAACAAACGTAAGTATTGTGAATCCCTCTGTGATCATTTCATGAAGAATCTTTTTTGTTGCAAAATTCCTTCAGGGGTATGGTAGCGTGTCGACGTGCGATACAGCGTCCGCCAATTCTGGTTTTGTTGACTTTGTGCAGCAGTGGCGACAGCGGATCAACAATGGCATCGAATCTCCTTCATGCTCACAAACATCCAGTTCATCTTCACATGACTTCGTAAGTTTATATATGAGGCACCTCACAAACCCAACAAAACATTAAACAAGTTTTAAAAACCTACAATTTTTAAGGATTTGCAGCAAGTGTTAAGTGCCCATCCAACTGGCGAGTATGTTCTGCGACTGGACAAACTAGATGACGCTGGGAGGAAGATCTTAATTGATGCCACTGTGTTTATTAAAAGAAAAATCAAAATATGCCGAAATACATTCCAATCTATTGCGCAAGATATTGCAAACAGGTTTAAAGATGACAAGGTAAATTATTTATTCATTACAAAACTATTTTCTAAATTTTCACCTATTTTCAGTCGATTTACTACCACAAAGATCCTATTACCTTGAGACCAGCAGGCCGCTTGTACGATAAATATTACAACACATTGAAGAGATTGAGGAAATCCGGTGAATTAGTGGACCCAGAAAGTTCAACTCCTGAGGCATCACCGACAGAAGAATATACATTTACTTTCGAGGATGAAAAAATGTAACGCCACCACAATAGCTTTTGTTTTGTAATTATTTCATATTTTTTTATGCAGCTGCCTATGACTGGCTCAAACTTTTTGATTCGCCGTGGAGCACAGTTGAAGCAAATTGGAAAAAAACCTTCAAAATCAGACGACAAGAAATTTTGAACTCAAGTGGTAGCACATCAGCGAAAACTTTACGGGCCTGGAAACTTTTTTCCCATTCATGTGGATACAATCTGGTAAATGGATTTCTTAGTTTTACGTTTAAACTTGTCAGAATTGGTTGACTAGTTTGAATTTACAATCAAATGGGTCATATTAATAAAAAAAAATGATTTTTCTCAAATTTGACATCAATTTGTATGAAAAAACTTTCAAAATTTGAGAAAATATTTCGAAAAAGCATTTTCTTTTTTATTAAATGACCCAATAAATACAAAAACTTCCTCTTGAAATACTATCATATATGAAAGTAATGCGTCATATTAATAAAAAAAGCAATTGCTTTTTCAAAACCTTTTCTCAAATTTTGAAAGTTTCTTTATACAAATTGATGTCAAATTTGTGAAAATTTGAGAAAAAACAAAAACCTTTTTTAATCATATGACCCAATATTTAAAGGCACGGCTGCAAACCGGTTCTGAATCGGGTTCCGAACCACTGCTGTGAAACCCAATCAACTTTCATATAATAATAGATATGCAAGTTGGAAGTAGCTCAAAAATTTCCCTGAATTTTCCTTTTTTTGCTTAGAGGGTGTTCATCAATTTCTTCCATAAAATACAAAAAAAATAAATATATACATTTTGCATTTCTCTTTCAAAAAAAATCGGAAAACTTAGAAAAATGTTTGAGCTAGCTCCAACCTTCACAATATTATTCTTTAGTCGGTTGGCTGTAAAAATGGTCGCTACAGAATTTAAAACTCAAAATTTAATAATGCTTTCCTTTATTGCAGATTGATATTGACTTCAATGCTCTACATCAGAATTGCTCACAGCTAACAGAGAAATGGCAAGGTTTTAGAACAAAAATTATACCAATTTTGAATAAGAGGGTAAAGGATATTCAAAATCTTCAGCACTTGAAAAAAGTTAATGAGATTGATAAAGGTTTGTTAACATTGGTAATAATAAGATTAAATGATTTTTATAATAAATATACTTTTATTAAAGGTTCAGATCAACTTATAGCATTGTTACTGCACGTTGTACTACGACCTAATATAAAGCGGAAGGCAGGTGACAAAACGATTTTTAGAAGTACTATCAAAGATTCTCAGCTCTCGTTTTTACTACAAGTTAGTACTGTGAACGATGTCGAAAATAAATTGGATAATCTGAAAAAATCACTCTATGCACGCGGTGAGACATTGCAACCACTAATTATCGCAATTGGCAGTGATTTAAGTAATTGCAAATTTTATGTTTACTATGACGACATTAAGTATGAGCTTCCTTCATTTTTAAGCGCTTTAGACATATGTTTTAAGACTTTCCATGTATTACATTTAAAATATCCACAGGATAGCATTGAGTTTTGGACGTTTGTCCAAAGATATTTTTATTCCATTGAATTGACTGAAGATAAAACTTCTCCAAATGTCCTTTGTTTGCTGAGGGACTTAATTTAATTTATTAAGTATAGATACGTAGTCACATAAATCTTAACACCTTCAATATTCAATAATTATTATTAAATATTATATATGTAATAGTTATTATTTTTTTGTTTAAAATGGTTTTGTGTTTTGTATGCAACAACAATTTTGAAGATGTTGATATACTCGTAAATCATCTAAAAAATTTTCACAATTTAACATCATCTAGTACTTTTTACTGTCTACATTGCTGTCATTATTATCAGTGCTTGCGAACTTTTAAAAGCCACTTTAAGAAAGCGAATTCATGCATTTCTAATATAATTCCAAATGTTCAGAGTCTTAGTGAATCCGAAAATAATAATTTTCCACCACAATTAAACCAACGGCAATGTAATCAAGAACGTCAAGAAATATACGAATTTTCTCATGCTGAGTTCGAAAATATTGCGCTACTATTTTTGAGTAAATTGCACAGTCAATCAAATTTCGCTCGATCTGATGCAGAACGACTAATTGATGATATAACAAATGATTTGCTTTTGCCAATAGCACACTTTTTAGAAAATATTATATTCGATTTTGCAGAACAAGAAAAAGTCCAACTCAGAAACTTAGTTTCGTTTTTAAGAGATCCCTTTTCAAAATGTAAAACATTTTACAAATTTTTAAAGGAACTCAAAATGAGAAAGTGCTTTGAAGACCCACAAGAATTCGACATTGATAATAGAATTGCGCCCGTAGTTCATCACCATGCAATTTCGTTAACAGAGCAACACAGTAAGGGTGTACTAATGCCATTACGATTTCAAATTAAACATTTCTTCGAACTTCCTAATGTATTAAAAGATACTTTGGAAAATACACAGAAATTCCTTGCAAATGATAATGAATTAAAAAACATTGTTAATGGAAAATTATGGAAATCTAAAATGAGTTTATTCAGCGATAAAACAGCAATTCCTTACGTTATTTATTTTGACGATTTTGAAATTAATAATCCTTTGGGTTCCCACAGAGGGACACAATCAATAGCTGCTTTTTATTACAGTTTCCCTACTTTGCCGCAGCACTACCAATCGCGACTAGAAAATATATTCCCTGCTCTTTTCTTCAGAAGTAAACATAAACAGTTTGGAAATGACGCATCATTGAAATTACTGGTAGAAAAAATTAAAAGTCTTGAAGAAGAGGGAATTGACATTAGCTTTGATAATACAACCAAAAAAATTTATTTTGTACTAGCACTAGTTGTGGGTGATAACTTAGGTTTAAATAGTATTCTCGGCTACACTAAAAGCTTTTCATCTAATTACTTTTGTCGATATTGTTTATGCAATAAAGAAGAAACTTCGTACATGGTCGAGGAAATAGAGAGCAAACTTCGGAATGAGTTAAACTATACAGAAAACCTTGCTACAGAAGATATACCAGAGAAGCGAATAAAGTTAACTGGTATATCTGAGAATTCCATTTTCAATGACATTAATTCATTTCATGTGGTAAATAATCTTACCGGGGATATTATGCATGATATTTTTGAAGGTATTTGCCGATATGACGTTTCGAAAATATTACTCCATTTTATTGAATCCGAAAAATTGTTTACAATTGAAATTTTAAATGATCGAAAAAATCAATTTCAATACGGTGAAATTGAGTTAAGTAATAGATCTCCAGAAATTCAAATATCACATTTGAAATGTCAAAAACTTAATATGTCAGCACGAGAAATGTGGACATTTTGCCATTTTCTTCAAATAATAATTGGGGATTTAATACCACTACACAATAAACATTGGAAACTTTTTTTGTACATTAATTGAAATTATAGACGAGATTTTAAAAACAGAGTTCGACGATGAGTCCCTTAATAAATTAAAGTTAAAAATTAAGAACCATCACACGATTTACGTACAACTATTTGGCCCGACGTTAAAACCGAAATTTCACTTTCTACTTCATTACGCTACAATCATAAAAAATGTAGGACCTCTTAAGCATGTATGGTGTTTTAGGTTCGAGTCCAAGCATAGAGAGATTAAATCGTATACCAATTGTATTACCTCTAGAAGGAATGCACCTTTGTCAATCGCTGTTAAATGTATGATAAAGTTTTCAAATCGGTTACTTTTGAATAAAGGATTAGATAGAAACTTATTTTTCGAAAACCAATCTAAAGAAAAATTTAAAAACAGATATTACAGTAAAAAAGTAAATATAAGTTCTTTTGAATGCGAAATATTAATAAATGAAAGCTACAATTTTATAACAAAAGTGGAAATAAAAGGTACTACTTATAAAATTGGATATTTCCTGATGTCAAAATCTTTGAAATTATTTGAAATCAAAGACATTATTGTACTTGAAAACAACAAAGTAATTTTCGTATGTGTTGAACACACAATTGCAATGTTTTCAGACCATTTTCAGTCATTTCCAATTATAAAAAGTACAGACCAATTTTATCTATTGGACTTTTCTGAATTATATTATTCACCTCTTAATACAACTCTTTCCCCTAATGGAATTACGTATATTCGTCCAAAGTTTTTTTGAAACTATACATGTATAAATTTTATATATATTTATATCTTTGTCTTAATTTACAATAGTAAAACACATAAAAATATGTACTTATTAAATTAAAAGTAATAAATAATAATAAATTTATTTAAAATCAATGTTTTTTTAATCACTTCGTTTTATTTTAGCAAAGTAACTATTAAAATGGTAAGTGGACAACTTTTGGAGGTAAAAAATAGTAGTTTTACCATTTTTATAGTACAAAAACTATTTTCCATAGTAAACTAACTATTTTTCATGGTAATAAAACTATTTTCATGGTAAAGTAACTATTTTTAATGGTAAAAAAACAATTTTTCGTAGTACACGAACTATTTTTCATGGTTAAAAAACAATTTTTTGTGGTACACGAACTATTTTCGTGGTACACGAACTATTTTCGATGGTAAGCTAACTATTTTTAATGGTACCCGAACTATTTTCACGAACTTTCATAATAACAATTTTTTGTCGGTTTGATTTACAATTTTTTTCGGTCACTGCAATTTTAATCGTCTTTTTTGGTTAGATTTACCTCTCTTTTTCTTTGTGTGTATTTCATCTAACTTAACAAATAGTTAATTTTAACCTTTAAAAAAGTGGCAACTCCATAAAACTATCCGGTATGTTAATCCAGGTCATAGCCTATAAGTTTGCCAAGTTTTATTGAGATACGTCCAGCCGTGTTGGCATGAAAAAGCAATAAACATGTACACTCACTAACTCACAAACTTTCACATTTATATTATTAGTAGGCTTGATTAAAACGTTTTTAAATTTCTAAACGGGTGGCAACTCTCTTCAAAAATACTTTTGAAAGAAAGCTTTCTTAACCCTCTCTTGTTTTATACCCATTTTAAAACTTTTCGTTTAACCCGTTAAGTAAATTGTATTTGAATTTATTAAGAGGTGTCAGCCCTCTATATAAATATTTAGGAACAAATTTGTCTTAAACCTTTCTCATTTGGTACCCATATTAAAATATTTGATTTAAATAGTTAATTAAATTCTTTTTAGGTCCGCCCGTGCACACGATAACTCGAGTAAAAATTAAGATATCTAAACGATACTCGGTACGTGCACTTCCTTCGGGACGTAGGATGGATGGTATTGAAAATGGGAAAAATCGGACAATAACCACGCCTACCACCCATATAACGGTAATTTTCAGAAATACGAAAACTATGATATTTTAGTAACTACCAAAGATAATTCACTCAAAATTGATATTTACAAAAACTTTTAGACGGAAAATAAGAATATTATAAATTTTTGGAAAATGGGCGTAGCCACGCCCACTTACATGTGTATATCTTGGTAACCGCTGCACCAATTTCTACCAAACTTGGCACGGTTGCTGGCCTTGGTACAGCATACCAAATAGCCGAAAATTTTTAAAACCGGACAATAACTACGCCCACATCCCATATAACGGTTATTATAAAAATACGAAATCCTCGATAAATCAGTAAATATTAAAGCTAATTTATTCAAAGTTGATGCCTGCAACAATGTTTTACCATGAAATACGCTTATGATCAGATTTTGGAAAATGGGCGTGGCACCGCTCACTTATCATCACATATATGTATGTATGTCGCTAACCGTTCTAGCAATTTGTACCAAACTCGGTATGGTATTGTGCTTGCCACATAAAAGCAAACCGTTGAAAATTGTTGAAATCGGACTAAAATTGCTGCCGCCTTTCATATAACGGTAAATTTCAGAAATGCTTGAAACTTCAATATTTCGAAATTTAAGGACGCTAATTTACTCAAAATTTATACCCCCCGGCTAACCATGTAGCGGTAGCTTTCGGAAAGGTGAAAAACATATATTTATTACTTGCGCCGGGTATTTAATGTTCGGCTCCGCCCGAACTTAGACTTTCTTTCTTGTTTAACCAGCTCTTGTTTGACATCCACATTGTTGCAACATTTTATCTAACTTTAATAAATAGTCGGTTTTATCTTTTAAAAAAAGTAGCAACCCCCTTCAAAAAATAGTATATATGTTAATCAAGGTCATAGCCTATAAGTGTGCCAAATTTCATTGCAATACGTCCAGCCATTTTAGCGTGAAAGAGCTACAAACAAACACACTCACTCACAAACTTTCACATTTGTAACACCGTGCGACAAAAATCAAAAATGTTTAAAACACACGAAAAAATCAATATATTCACAAAACTAAGAGCCAAATATAGTATAACTGCGTTTTTAAATTTGAAATTTTCACGATATGATTGAATAAAAAAATTATTTAAAATATTCGGTGCATTGTAGAGCAACGATATGGGTATCAGTTAAAAGAAAAAGTTCCGTAGAATTAAAAAAAATTTAATTTTTTGTTCCACCAGGACGAATAAATGTTGAAAATGTCCTTTTAAAACTTTATACTTGAATATCCTTGGAAATTTCCAATATTCATTTTAAAAAAAATATATGTCAAGGACTAATATGTAAACTACCGATTTCGTCCTACCAACTTTATTAGTTTTAGATAAAAAAAATTGTACACTTCTCTTTAGAAGATATTGATAGTTACAATAAAAATAAATGAAGACACTATAATCATTACACTGTACAGCACTCAGCTGGGTATTGGACCAAACCAATTTTTTTAAGAGATTGAGTCATAAGTAAAAAAGTAATTTCTCTGTTTTCGAAGTTAGCCTCCGAAATCGAGATATGGGCCTTCGAAGTTAGAAAAAATGGTAAAAAATTATTTTTTATTATTATATGTAAGTAACTAAAAAACTAAAAATATAGTCGTAGACCCCCTTTTGCTCTTATTTAAATGGTTTATAATATATATTATAGGTGCTATAAGGAGGCCAAGGTCGGGTCTTCGAGAAATTAAAAATCGTATATTTCAAAGTTGGTATCGTTGTGAAAGTGATTAGACCCTTTTTTATAAAAAGAAATATTTTAAACAAACAAATTACTAAGCGATTTCTAAAAAATTGACATCGTTGTTAACGCACGCGAATCTTTTTTCTTCTAATATGCGTATTTGTATACTCCGTATATAAAAATTGTTATGAAAAAACACTTAAAGGAAAAAATACCTTTTTTTAAGAAAAAAAATAATTAACAAAGAAATTACAAGCCGATTTTTAAGAATTTGGTATCGTTGTAAAGGCGATTGAACCCCCTTTCTTCCGTTGTGCATATTTGTATACTTCGTGTATAAAAATTTGAAAAAAAACCCTTGAAAGCAAAAAATATTTTTTTATAAAGAAAAATATTTTAAACAAAAAAAGTTACTAACCGATTTTTAAAAAATTGGTATCGTAAAGGACACCAGAAAACTTATACTTTCTTAAACCCAAAAGTTTCTATTTATATACACAAAAAAAAATTAATTAAAACATTTTTTCCCTCTACATAAACTCCTGGCCCCCTAAGTGAAAGGCTGGCTACGCCCTTGTATACAAAACAATTGAAGTATTGAAACCGTAGGTATATCATACGGTCAGTTTTTTCTTTTGGAGCGCATATATGGTTCCATAATAATGATTCCAGTATATTCATTTATGTATATTGTAACTATCAATATCTTATAAAGAGATGTGTCATTTTTTTTTTTATCTAAAACCAATAAAGTTAGAAGGACGAAATTCGGGGATGTGATAGTTAACATATAAATAATGGTCTTCCCTATGCAAATCAACTTCAAAAAGTTCAACTGTTAATAGCTAAGTTAACTTTGGGACAATCATGACCATCTTATATATGGGTGTTTCCATGAAAATGTCAACCAACTGAAAAGGGTTTTTAAGACGAATTAATAAGAGTAAAATACTCGAATTTTTATATTATAGAAGTATTTCAGCTTATGGCAATTTTAAAACTCAAAAATTGAAGAGTAAAACTGAGTGTCTTTTCGACTCAGTTTTCTCTAATGAAATGAACTATTTTCTCTTTCCTATTAACTAAATTAAGAGATTTGAAACATTACAATTACATCTTAAAATCAAATTTGCAATAACAACTAACTACAAAAATGAGAAAAAGGAGAAGTTAGAGCTCGGTTAACGGTAATTTTTTGATTTGCTTCTGATAGTATTCTAATGTCGCGTACGTTATGCAAAAACATTGTTTGTCTATGTCATTTGTATATTGGCAGTCGCAGGTAATGCAGATTACAATTCTTAAGCGAGGATTCTTCCAGTTAAAGATATACAGTAAAATTTTCTTTCCAACCGAAGTAAAACAAATTTTATTACCCTTTAAAGTTTGTCGCATACGTTATTGTAAGTACGAAAATTTTAATCAGATACATCAAATCCAATGTTAATTGCAAATTTTCCATTTAAATTATTTAGAATAGTTGTAAAACAATGAAACGGTGGCGGGAAGAGTTCTCAATAAATACATTTTATTACTTACGAGAAAAATTGTCGCGTACGTTATGTCGCGTACGTTATTGTTTTTTTTAATATAAAACTAGCCAGAGATAATTTCTCTTCAAATTTGAAAGGATTGTAAAGGTACATTATTTAGCTTAGTTTAGGAATATATAAAGACAAGAAAAACTCCTATGATTCGCAGACTTTCGCATATATGCGTGTTTCCATGAAAATGTAAACCGAAAATGCAAGCAAATGAATTCAGACGGCTTTATAACTTTAAATTTCGTATTCAGATGGCGGAAAAACTTTTTGAAAAAGCGAAACGGTGGAGAGAAGAACTGAAAAAATTTAATTTAGTATGTGTTACTAGTAAAAATATTGTATGGGGGAAAAATCTGTCGCGTACGTTATGTCGCGTACGTTATTACAATTTTTTTTAATAAAAACTAACCAGAGATAATTTCTATCAAAAAATGGAAGGATTGTAAAGGTACATTATTTAGCTTAGTTTAGGAATTTTTAAAGAAAAGAAAAACTTTCATGATTCGCAGACTTTCGCATATATGTATATGTGTGTTATCACCTGGTTTTGAACGGATATTTTCCACACCAAAGTTTCGAGGCTGCTTATTTTTTCCCCAATTTGGTTGCAACATAACCGTAATCTTTTTTTTTCAGTAACTTCTATT
>NW_023460661.1:7293-19340 GCF_013731165.1 Rhagoletis pomonella | reverse complement strand
CAAAGTTGATAATTAGCTAGGGTTTAAGGTAAGACCGCACTAGGCGACGCGACACGACACTACACAGCGCGGAAAAATATTCTTTGCATGGATTCTTATGGAGCATACTGCACTACGCTGCAGCGGAGCTACGCGACGCGACGCTGCACGGCAAAGTTGACCAACTAGACAAAAATGTCGCATCGCGTGGTGTCACGCAGTTCCAGTGCCGCATAGTGTGGTATATCCAGCGGAGCCACATAACATTTCGTACTACATTTTTAACTTGAAGAAATTGATTTCGAATTGTGAGTGAATATTCACATGCATTTCATTCAAGAAGAAAATTTTATGTAACAAAACATATCATTTGTGGAGAATTCGCCAAGGAAAATAAAAATAAAAGGCATTAACATTACACCAGCATCACTGGCATCCATCTTGTTTGAAGGTTTTGACGCAAATAAATAAAAAAAAATTGCAGCGAAGTGTCGCGCCGCTGCAGTTTCAGTGCGGTATACCAAAAAGTGTCGCGCAGTGTTGCGTCGCTTAGTGCGGTCGTACCTTTAAAGCAGTGCCCGCCAAAAAGAGAAAAGCCTTAAAATGAGCATGTATTAGTTATGAAACAAAAAATGAGAATGTGTTGGTGGTAATGCACGGAAAAAAATTTCTGTGTTGTATTACTTATTATAAAAACTTTGATATGTCTTTTTTGGCGTTTTTTTCATTGTGCGCAATTTTTTTTAGATCTAAACAACATAGAAACATATAATGAAAGTTAACGGCCCTAAAAAAAATTTTGGTAAAATTTTGTATGTATTGTACAAAATTATTATTATTTTTTTATAGTTTAAGTGTGGATTTCTGAGCAAAAAAGATAACGTGCTTCGAGCACTCTGAATATTAAAAGAAAATTTCGTTGATTTCAAGTAGAAATAAAATAAAAATATATATATCTAATATATATTTATTTTAAAATTAGGCAAAGCTTGACATTTAAGAACAATTTAAAATAACGATTAAACCAAAAGATAAATAACAAAACATATTGTATGTTTTAATTGAGGACTAGTCTGGTATTAAAAAAAATACATGATTCACAAAGTTCTTTTAATATGAAGAAAAAGCACGACTTGGTACCACATACATACCTATTTCTAGGGGTGTATGTAAGAAAAATTGTGTTATAAAATTTTTGAGTGAATATTCATTCATTCTGCTCAGTGTACCTACTTTATTCAACAATAATGCGTCATCAACCTGCTTCGCCGATTGTTTGCATGCAACTAAATAAAATTTGTTGCTCTTCTACTCTTTCTGTTTACGTTCGGATTGTGTACGTGTAAGAAGCCGATTGAGTACATGTGAAAGGCCGAATATAGTTCGTTTCCCAGGAAAGTGTTTGGCGGTACTGTTTCAGAGGGTGGAGCAGCATATTATAAGACGTGACCGTAAATTCATGAGGAGAGTGGGATCTTTACTTGCGGTTTTTGGGCAAATGGTACAAACCGATTATCCCCACATAAATGTAGACAGTTTGCTCGTATCTTCCGAATCGGATTCAGACTAATGTTTAATACGAATTTGATTTTATTAGTTCGTGTAGTTTTAAGAAAAATGAAGTGATATCTTAATTTTTTATTTAAATAATGAGTGTCATAATGCCATTGATAAGTATGGACTATATCGATGGCTGAGTGGAAGATCGACCTATCTCGGCAGTCAGTTCGAAAACGCCCTATCTCAGAAAATTTTTCAATAACGCCCTACTTCTGAATTTGGTTGAAGGATGCCGTATTTTAGAATTTGATTGAAAAACATTCTAAACACAGCTGCTGATTCAAAAACGCCCAATCTCGGCACATTTTCAATGTATTTTCGTTTGAGATAGGTCGTTTTTGAACCAAATTCTGAGATTGGGTATTTTTAATCAAATTCTAAAACAGGGCATCCTTCAAACAAATTCATTTTCTGAGATAGGGCGTTTTCGAACTGACTGCCGAGATAGGTCGACGTTCCACTCAGCCATCAATTTGGTATTTTTTCCAAATTTATTTAGCCTTTTTTTATAAGAATATATTAAAAAATATCAGTTGAATGGGCTAGAAAACTGAAATTTCACTTATTAGTTTGAAAGTTGGACTTATAAGTTTTTTGTTAAAGAAGAAACTATATTCTTAAAAAAAATCTAAATATATAAAAAAAAAATATCAAATAGTCTATACTTATCAATGTACATTGACTTTATCATTATGTTACTCACTATACACCTAATAAAAATAACATAAACCCACATTTCAAACTTTGAGCAAAGATTATAAAAATTCAGGAAACTATAAATAGTTTTATAATTTTTTCATAAAGTGTGAAATGTGGTTTTATGTTATTTTTATGAGATAATCGGCATACTTTTATAAAAAAATTAATGTGCATTATTTAATGAAAAGAAAACTGATCAAAATGTCGCCCTACTATTTTGTTACTCGCAGCTGTACCTACATATCCTTCATTTACTTCAATCGTGTCATAACTCAAAAAGGCAACACTTTAGATAAACGGCTTTAAAGTTTTGAATTTACATACATATGCTCCCTTAGTAAAAATTAATTCATATTTTGTTCTAGTGAGCTATTGGTAATCGGTACAGCTATGAAATTTTTACACAATATAGAAGAACAGGTAGCGGTAATTTCTGCATACTTAACTAAATTTTTGTATTTCTTTGATTATGCCACTATTGAAGTAAATGAGCGATATAGTAACAAGATTTGGTTACATACCAAAAAACATGAAGCTTCCTTGAAAAAGACTTATACGGTTTTAGATAGAGAATGAACTTTATTTTTATTGAAGAAACTTTATTTTTATTGAAGAAACACTATTTTTATTGAAGAAACTTTATTTTTATAAAAAACAATTAATTTAATTTGAAAATAGATAAATAAATAGTCTAAACCTAACACCATGTGGCGAACTTATGATTTTATGCCACTCACTTTACATATATGTAGCGTTAGATATTGAATACGTACCAAAAAATGCATGAAGCATAAAAGTAATAAATAAATTATAATGTCTAAAATATGCGTTTTTGTGAAAAAATTATAAAACTTCAGTTTAGAAGGTAGAATTTTCATTTTGTAAAAACGATGAAAATATTTGTTCTCTTTCTCTTAAACCGTCAACAGAATCAAAAAGTATATTTTCATTTCGGTTATTTACATTACTAAATTCGTCTTCCAGTATAGTGATTGAAGGGTCAAAATCTTCGTTCATTACACAAATGTTATGTAAGACAAATGCACTAAATACCGTTTTTATACAATTTTTAATTGTTAGCTCTAGATCTCTGTTAAAAATATTTCTCCATCTAGTCTTTAAAATGCCAAATCTTTGTTCTACAATAATTCTTCCTCTACTATGTGCAGTATTAAACCGAGCTTGATCTTGAGTTAAAGGTTCTTTAAATGGCGTTATTACAGGAACTGGCGAAAGTTGACACGGGTATCCCTTATCACCAAATAAATAATATCCGTTTGGTGGATAGTTGCCTTTTGCATATAAAGGGCTATTTAGAAAAACACGGGTGTCATGCACAGAACCAGGAAAACCAACGAAAATATCAGTAAATTTTGAGTCACTATCTGCGACTGCTTGCACTTGAATGGAGTAAAACTTCTTATGGTTTATATATTCATCATGTTTGTTAACAGGGCATTTAATTCTTATATGAGTTCCATCGATAGCGCCAATGAACTTGATGAATGTTTTATTTTTTGCCTTCCGGCAAAACTTTAAACCAAGTCTATCATAGTCGTTCACAGAACCATGGTTAATCAAATGCCGCAGCTTCAAAAAGTATTATATTTCTCACTGTGTAGCTACTATAACCCATAACAGCTGCTGCGACCCGGTAACTACAACCACATGCCATCCAAAATAAAAAGCAAATAACTTCATACTCGCACGACCATCCATGATGTTTTCGGGGAATTGTCTGCACAATTTTTGTAAACGTGCTGGCAGAAATCCTTAAATGCATCCGAGTTTTTATTCTGTCACCAGACATAATTTCATTGATGTCCTCAGATATAACTCTCGGGTGAAGGTAAATAACTTCCTGAAAATATTCGCACAAAATTAAATATAACAAGAAAGAAAGTCTAAGTTCGGGCGGAGCCGAACATTAAATACCCGGCGCAAGTATTAAATATATGTTTTCCACCTTTCCGAAAGCTACCGCTACATGATAAGCCGGGGTGTATACATTTTAAGTAAATTAGCGTCCTTAAATTTCGAAATATTGAAATTTCAAGCATTTCTGAAATTTACCGTTATATGAAAAGCGGCCTCAATTTTAGTCCGATTTCAACAATTTTCAACGGTTTGCTTTTATGTGGCAAGCACAATAACCATACCGAGCTTGGTACAAATTGCTAGAACGGTTAGCGAGATACACATATGTGATCACAAGTGGGCGGTGCTACGCCCATTTTCCAAAATTTTGTCATAAACGTATTTCATGGTAAAGAATTGTTGCAACCATCAATTTTGAATAAATTGGCTTCAATATTTACTGATTTATCGAAGATTTTGTATTTCTCGAAATTACCGTTATATGGGATGTGGGCGTGGTTATTGTCCGATTTTAGAAATTTTCCGCCATTTGGTATGCTGTACCAGGACCAACAACTGTGCCAAGTTTGGAAGAAATTGGTGTAGCGGTTACCAAGATATACACATGTAACCATAAGTGGGCGTGGCTACGCCCATTTGCCAAAATTTTGTAATATTCTTATTTTCCGTCTAAAACTCATTGCAAATATCAATTTTGAGTGAATTATCTTCAGTAGTTACTAAAATATCGCAGTTTTCGTTTTTCTGAAAATTACCGTTATATGGGAGGTAGGCGTGGTTATTGTCCGATTTCGCCCATTTTCAATACCATCCGTCCCACGCCCAAAAGAAGTTCACGTACCAAGTTTCGTTGAGATATCTCAATTTTTTACTCGAGTTATCGTGTGCACAGACGGACGGACGGACGGACGGACGGACGGACAGACAGTCACCGCTTAATCGATTTCTCTTTTCATTCTGTTCATTTATATATACATTTGTCTATATCTATCTCGATTCGTTTTGCCTGTTACAAACAACCGTTATGTGAACAAAGTTATAATACCCTTGTGCACAAGTGCGCTCGGGTATAAAAATATAACAACTCCCACACAAGTATTACCTGGCGGCTCGCACGTTGCCTAAAGTTCTCAAGTAATATCAAATCATTAAATGAATACATTCCTTGTATTTCCATCAATATCGCCATCAGTAAAGAAAAGTATTTTCTTTCTATTCTGTTCATTTTACATATAAATTTTAACAAATTTCAGCAACACACAAAAATAGACTTTTCGCTCGAGCGTTTGTTTGGTTTTTCAACTGTCAAAATTTAACTCTGCATTTGGCACAACAAAATTCAATCTATTTGTACACCATAGCAAATTTTTCCACCCCGTCTCACCACGGAGAAAAAAGTTACCGATTGGCACAGGCCCATAGAATATCTCGATACCGATATACCGAATTTTCATTGGCGATACGCATCCCTACTTTGCAAGCGGACTACTCATATATGTATGTACATATGTAAATGTTTTGTATTCGAAACATTTAATCTTAAATAAATGAAGTGTATGCTTTCAGAATGCTTTTTGTAATTGAGATTTATTTGGTAGGTTGTAAACGATTTTGGTGGGATTTGTGAAGAAAATTGGTAGGGGAAAGAAATTGTTTGTGGCAACGCTGAACCATTACCGCCTGCCAGATGGCCACCACGCTAAAACTGGGCTCGAATCGTAACATCCGTTCACGGATCGAAAACCATACGAAAGAAAATTACGTGATATGTCAGGCAGTATAAGCTGAATGGGACAGAGTACGTTCACGTATGTCATAATCCAAAAAATGTGTTTTTACGTGACGAGTAGTACGATATCGGTGACAGGTAATAAGATCAGCGGAAATAAGGTCAATTGACTTGGTGCGAAATAAAGTCAATTGACATTATTACCTTTTTAAAAACGAAATAAAATCAATTGACATTATTTCTCTTTCAAACATTAAATTTGCTTAGCTTCGCGGCGGGCCGCGTCAGCGCGCCACACCGCGCGCGTCGCGCTCGCGCTCGCGCCCCGCGTACCCCGCGCGACCGGCGCGCACACCGCGTCACGCTGCGCCGCGGGCCCCCCGGCCCCCCTCCCCGTCTCCCGACGTGCTGTAGCGCAGGTAGATTAATTTTTTGTATACGTTGAAATAAAATTTTTATATATTTTAAACATCGAGGGCTTATATTCAATAATACCCCCTATCTGCACACTTTTCACAAAGATGAGATTCTGATATAAAAATCCACCTAAGCTTTAACTGTCATCAGTGATATTAATGCTACCTTATATAACGACAGGTAATAAGTCCCAGATGGTTTCTAAAATCAGAAATTAGTTTTTGTGCAAATTGCAGATAGAGGGTATTAATGAATTCAAGCCCTCGATATTTCACATTTTTATATTTGTAAGTTATTGGAAGCAGGGATGCCAACTTGGCTCAAACCGTGCCATTTGTTCCTATTTTATTTCAAATGGCACTTAATTTTTCAATTGGCACAAAATGCCAAAATGGCACTTTTGTAAAAAAAATAACATTTCAATACATTTTTGTGAAATCCTTTGCGTGCACTTCTTTTTCTCAACTAAAATTTTCTAATTTATAAAGGCTATTCAACTGGTTTATCTTATTTTATCATTGCACTTTTGTTTTGAAAATGAGGCTTTATTTTATTGCTAAATGTGAATGATTAAAAGGAATTACACCTTTTTTGGCACTTTTATTTTTCTATTTGGCACACTTTGGCACTTTTTTTATCCTCAATATGGCACCTCAAAACTAAGGAGAGTTGGCAGCCCTGATTGGAAGATTTCTGCTGTGTTTTGAGGCAACAACTTGTCTGCAGTAAAAAAGCACATAATTTGTGTTTCAAAAGTGTGTGAAAACCAATCCATTAACTTATATGATCTCGGTTCCGATATTAAATAATCAATAATTGTTTATACCCGCATTTTGGCACATTGGCTCGTTGAGTGTGCATCTAATAAATAGTGTCGTCGTTCTCCTTAGCTGCTTTTAAATGACTGCTGGCGGAGACATAAATACAGTGTAAGAAAATTCTTTTTCTAGAATTGTTTCCTTATAGAAAGGTTGGGTTCTTTTCCACCTTAGACATTCCGAATTCGTTCAAAATATGCTAATATAAAACACAGAATTCTTTCAGTGCTCCTCCGGGGTTTTTGGACATGTACTGTTTCTTCAATTTAATAGTGTTCGCTTTATTTTTGTAGAAACGAAAAATGTTTTGCATGTTATGGATCATTTCTCCACTCTTTCTTCAAATATTTCTCGTATTCCAGCTGTACGCAGGCGTTTAGTTTTTCGCATCGTGTTTTTCCATATTCGTAATTTATATTCTTTTTTTAATAGAATCAATTGGAGGTAGTTCATGATTGTGTGTGGATTAATATCACAACACTGATTTCTATTAAAAAACAACACTTACGGGGCAATGTTTATTGTAAGAACAACATTTTTTTCTATGAATCGACATACTTTAAGCATTGTTGACGCTATTTCCATTTGAATGAGGAAATAGCGTCAATGACTTTATTTCCAAATTTTTGTTGACTTTATTTCGCTTTTGAAAAGGTAATAATGTCAATTGACTTTATTTCGCACCAGGGTGGGAAATAAAGTCAATTGACCTTATTTCCATTGACCTTATTACCTGTCACCTACGATATCGTATGTAACGATTCGAGCCCTGGCTGCGGCTTGCGGTGCATGTTCATCCTTTTGTAGGGCGGTTCACGAGAATGCTCACAAAAAATCAAAACATTTTGATTTTTAGCGAGCATGCTCGTCGTTTGTAGCGTGGTTTGCGAGAATCGCATTGGAAACAAAAACAACAACCTCATTTTGTGTTGATGCTTGCAGTGTGCACATCGCGGATAAATGCATCCAAGCCATGTGCGGTATTGAATTTTTGATAAATGAGGCTAAATTACTATATGTATATGTATGTACATACATACAAGTAACACATACATAAAAAACCTAAGTCATAAGTATTTCAATTGCATCATCTGCGTCTTTCCTTTCCATGTTTACGCTTTGAGTACAAAATCACTTATGAGCCGCTAGCCGTCTGTAGCAAACGACAGCGAGCATGTTGGCGCATATGAGCGCGCAGATGTTCGTCGTGTGTAGCCAGTTTAACCGAGGGAGTGAGAGAGATGTCATATCAAAAAACCAGCTGTCCTGAAATCCTGTTTTCACAACGTTGCTAGCTCCCGTACCAGCGTTGCCGCTTTGGTAATTTTTAACCAAAAATGGTATATTTTTTCTTTATTTATCAAATTTGGTAATTTATTTTTCAATTTGGTAACTGTTTCGATTCGGTCCTACACGTCACATAGCGTTAGCGTTTCCTTTTATACAAAACAACGAATAATTCTGAAAGTTTTGCAAGGCTAAAAGTTGGTCCAGCGTTCCTTGGTTCTAGAATAGTGTGATCTCTAACACAACTGCTTGAAAGTAGCTATTGCTATATCTACCGAGCCCTATCCGGGAAGTTGTGGGTGGTCCTACCTTTCCTTGTCAGTTCATCAGCTTTGCATTTGCCATCAATATTCCCGTGTACTCCGGCAACCATATGAGTAAAGTTCTATGTAAATATGTAAAAGTCGTTGATGTTTTTTCAAAACCGTCCATCGACCAGTTGCAAAACCACCTAATACGCCGTTTTGCAAAAATGCCATTTGGTAACCCTGAACTCCAGCATCGAGATTTATGCATACAAATTTTAAAATCGTTATTAAAACAACAGATTTGTAAAATAATAGCTAGAGAAAATATCGCCTATCAAGGTAATGCCTTCAAAGAAAAACCGCTTTTTCGCTCTCCTGCAAAATTTGAGTGCCATAAGATAGGCGGTTTTGCAATTGGTCGATTGGCGGTTTTGTAAAAATATCGACGATATGTTCTCGGTCAAAGAGCTACGGTAATCAGCAGGGCACTTTACGTGAGTCGAAACCTTTCAGGACTGCCTTGAACCGTTGAATTTTTGAGATATTTTCCGTAATTTGTTGACATATGTATGTCTGTATGTTGGTCATAACTGGACAAACGTTGATTTTAAACTTTAAAAAAATTTTAAAGTTTAAGTATTCGCATAAACACGGCCATCCGAGTAGCCTCATGAAAAAGTCCAGTGAGGCCAAGTCGGATGATCTCAGTGGCCAAATGAAATCCCCTCTACGGGAAATTATGCGCCTGATAATCCTCTGTTGTTATGAACCGTATCCATGACACTGTCAGTTATCATATGCCTTCAGTTGTTTTGTGGTCTGAGCTTTGTATGGATGAAGATGTACTTATATCCAAAAGCAAGATATACTATTCTGAGCCATAAGACAGTACCACGCTCATATAACTACATGCAATCGATAAATTTGTTTCTTCGGCCACACTTAGGTTTGAAATCCTTACCAAGCATTTCTGGTGTTGTAGCTTTCAGCGCCCACGCAGATATAAAAATTATAGCTTAATGGAGCGCGGATTGCCTGGAAAGCTTCTTGTCTTCAGATATATTTACAAACACATGTATGTATACTTCAGCCATATATGTAATACTTCTATATTGGCAGTAAGCTAACTTCTCAATGTGTAAGCATTCCGAAATCAGAGCGAGACAGTCTAGTACTGTTTTTGTCAAAGTATTGTGTACTTGAGTGCCGTTTTTGTATATGTGTTGTGTACATGTTTATTTATAAACGTATGTGTTCCTTTTCTTTCGTACGTGTTTATTGATATATCTGTACTGTAGTGTTTTCGGACGGTACTAGCTCTTACTGCCAATATAGGAGTATTACATATATGACTTCAGCACATAAAATAAGTTTGGTAATTTTTTGTTGAATTTGGTAACTTTTTCTGGTGATTTTGGTAAAAAATAAAAAATCTTGTAGCAACACTGTCCCGTACTAGGAACAGAGACAGATTTAAATCGGTGGTTGTTGCGATAACCGAGGTTGTCGCGATTACGGGGCTTTTTTTTATTATAAAATTAAAGATTGAAACAACAAAAATGTAGTCTTCAAATTCATACACCTGCATTCATTTAATAAATTCGCTCTTCGTACTACTCCATCAACAAATTTCAGCTAATACTAC
This sequence comes from Rhagoletis pomonella, assembly GCF_013731165.1. Taxonomy (NCBI): domain Eukaryota; kingdom Metazoa; phylum Arthropoda; class Insecta; order Diptera; family Tephritidae; genus Rhagoletis; species Rhagoletis pomonella. The sequence goes on along the minus strand of NW_023460661.1, from coordinate 9,080 downwards.
GTCAGGAAATTTATATCCAAGCAAGCTTCGCAAGCTGTTGAAAACGCTCGATTTATTCGTCTACTTCGGTTAGTAACTGTTGGCTAAAAAGCTACAGGTAATTAGTCTGTTCCAATAGCAGTCCGGTTTACAGGATTTAGTCAGAACTTACAGGAAGTCATTCCTATTGACATAAAACTTATAAGTGGGAACACATTTGAGAGAGTAACTGAGCAACTGTTCCTAGTCAGAAGTTACAGGATTTAGTCCGGAGTTTTTTTTCCTGAAAGTTCATGAAAAGTGTCAAACGATCAGCTGATTTACATGTGCAAACAAAAACAGAAAGCGGTGAAAGCAAAGAACCTTATATTTGTTAAAAAAAGGAAGTAAACAACGAAATATTTGAATATGTATAGATTTTAATAATTATTTAGTGATATTTCAGCCAAATCAGTGTAGTACCAATGACATGTAAACAAACCGTCTGACGTTTTTACAGGAAATAGTGCTTTTTGCGTTCCTATGCACTTCTGCATCTGTTCTCCTTTTACTCTCATTTGAGAGCGTAAAATTTTAGTTTGACAGTTCCACAGGTTTTAGTCCGAAGTTCAAAGGAACAGACTAAATGATGTAAGTAGTAGCGAGCTGCACGATGCGGCGAGTACACGCTACTTAACTGTAAATTTAGCATCGCAGAATCGCCGCATCGTTGGCATGTTAGTAAAATTCCGTTTTTTATGAAATACCGTTGAGAGAGTGAGCAAAAAGAGTAGATAGCATGTACGTTCACATACAAAGCGAGAGCGTGCGGCAGCTGTGCTGGTCACTGCTCGAACTCCCAAAATACGATACGAATAATCCCTTTAACTGGAAAAAGCGTCAAGAACTCTCTCTTGAAACCTTAGCTGAGTTGCATGAAATAGGAGATCATTTTAAGAATAATTTGTTACGTACTAAATATGACAGTATGTAGTTAGAAGAGCAAAATTAAAATCAAAGAGCAAAATTAAATATATAAATGAAATAAAATTAAAAAAGTTAATAAAATGAAATAAAAAATAATAATTTTTGGGAAATCGCTCCACCAGAGGATCGAACCTGGCACCTACAGATTGGTAGCACGCAACTCTCACTACTCGGCTACCGCGGACGCGAAACTAGCTTGCTTTGTTTGCTTACTTGTACAAAAGACAACAGCTGGCGGTTTCTACCAGTGGCCTGCACGATTATGTTAGTATCGTTATTAAGAAACACTTCTGACGATTAGCTTGATGGCAAAGTAGCGTAGTTACTCGGCATCGCCGAATCGTCGCATCGTATGATTACTAACAGCATCGTCGATTAGTAACAGCATAGCAGAGTAATAATTATGCTAATAAATTGGCAGCGTCTGCATCGTCAATAGCAGTGTGACCAGATAATCACAAAACCATATTAACTAGACCTGCATACTGTATTTTTTTATTTACTTAAGCATAAATTATTTAAAGTCATAGAAATTAAACATACTTCGATTTAGCAAAAACGATAGCGTAAAGTAGGAGTGAGAAATAAAAAAATAAATTAAATTAATTAATTTTCAATACCCATTCGTCCTCGTAAACCAAAAAATTGTATTTGTTTTAATCCACAGAATTTCCTCTTTCATTTGTAATTCTGCATTGCACTGAATTTTTTAAATAATTTTTTTAAGCAATCATATCTTTAAAATTACAAGGTCCTTTTAAAAAAAGCCTGACATAAAAGAGAAAATCTACAAAGGAAGTTTTACTATAGTTTCGTAAGTACATATATTGATTGCTACCATT
>NW_023460661.1:181-2293 GCF_013731165.1 Rhagoletis pomonella | reverse complement strand
AATGGTAGCAATCAATATATGTACTTACGAAACTATAGTAAAACTTCGTTTGTAGACTTTCTCTTTTACGTCAGGTTTTTTTAAAAGGACCTTGTAATTTTAAAGATACGATTGCTTCAAAAAATTATTTAAAAAATTCAGTGCAATGCAGAATAACAAATGAAAGAGGAAATTCTGTGGATTAAAACAAATAAAATTTTTTTGTTTACGAGGACGAATGGGTATTGAAAATGATATAATTAAATTTATTTTTTTATTTCTCACTCCTACTTTATGCTACCATTTTTGCTAAACTGAAATATGTTTAATTTCTATGAAAAGGTCAATTTAAATGTAACGAAAAAAACGGTGGCCAACGAGTATTTTTTTATTTTTGTTGAATATTAAGGAATTTGTTGTATCCCCGGGAGAGATCGCGTTATTATTCTTTGCTCGATTAGATGCTTAGAAATTTGGCTAATGTAGTGTGAAAGGTTGTCCGCAGAAAATGGCAGATAGGTGGTATTTCTTTGCTTAAAAAATGTATTACAGAAAAATCTAAAAACGCAACTAGTATATAGCATTACTACTTTAGATCTATTTTAACACTAAAATAGACTAGTTAGATGAATTTGAGGCCGCTGAACCAGAATATGAATTTATATAAGCAAAAGTCAGGTTTTCTAGGACATTTGGGTCCTGTTGCTGGAAATCTGCTGGAATGTAAGGCGAATCCAACTCTGTTATGTGTTTCGGAATAAACGTTTGTTTTCGTTTTAATTGGTGTTATATAAGTGATGATTAAAGAAATAGTTTTGGGTATACAAGGGTTTAAATTTAGATAAATGTCAATATAGATAAATCTACGATATTTCAGTAAATATTGTAACCAAAATGTGGAAAATTGGTATGTGAAGTTAAATTTTGGAACAAAATATGATTATTGTGAAACTTTTGAAAAATGGGAGTGGCCCTGTCCACTTATGATGAAATGCTGTATCTCAGTATCCGCTTCACCAATCCGTACCTAATCCGTAAAAATCCTTGAAATCGACGCCCACTTCCTATATAATTTACAGAAACACGAAAACTGCGATAAATTAATAACTACTGAAGACAATTCACTCAAAATCGATTCTTGGAATAACATCTTAGCATTAAATTAGATTATTATAATTTTTTGGATAATGGGCGTGGCGCCGCCCACATATGACCAGAACTGTATACATATCTCGGTAGCCGATTTATCAATTTGTACAAAACTCGGTGCACTTAATAACCTTGGTATGGAAAGGCAAAACGTTGAAATTAAGGCATCCAATCCCGGCTAATTTTGTGAATCCCGGGATTTCGGGATTTTAAATTGGTAAACCCGGGATCCCGGGATATTTCGGGATATTAATACCATTAAATACGCTAACGAACTAGTTTTGTAGTCTTGCTTTAGTGCGGATACTATAAATAAAAATAAATTTGTGTTTTTGTGTTTGTCTTTATTTTATATTAGTTTAAAGAGGTAATTAAAAGTCAAATAAACTGAAAACTATGAAACTGAAATTCATTCATAATGCAGTCGCAGTCATTTTGTATATAGTATATACATACTTATGTATAAATACAAGTCGGACGGATTTCGTAAAAAAATGATAACACGTATTCGGGGATTTTTTTCCTTTTTTTCTTCGGAGATATGGACCTGTTAAAGTTCGAATTTCTTCGTGATTCTGACCATTCATGTACTTCTTCAAATTGTTATATCTCGGGTTCTGCTCATCGTTGAGACTTCATCTTAACGTCGTTTTAAAGCTAAAGACGAAAACCAAATTTGGTGTCACATTTTCGATTGGCTTCACATTTTTTCTTTTTTTCGGATATGTGTATGATCTGTCAAAGTTTGGATTTTTTCGTGATTCTGACTAATCATGTACTTTTTCAAATTCTTATATCTCGGGTTCTGTTCATCGTAGAGACTTCATCTTAACGCCGTTTTAAAGCTAAAGAAACTGGCTTAACATTTTTATATGGGTGTTTCCATACAGCCGTACGCGACATTCGTACGCTTATAGAGTAACGTAAATCTATCAAAAATAGAAGTTACTGAAAAAAAAAGATTACGGTTATGTTGCAACCAAA
>NW_023460661.1:0-171 GCF_013731165.1 Rhagoletis pomonella | reverse complement strand
AAAAAAGAAAATCCGAAATTTCTAACAATTCGTGCTACTGATACCAACAAACCGATCTCCAAATACTCGTGTTTTGCTGTGCATAAAGCACTGGAATCTATTAGTAAGTAAATAAACTCAATATCAGAGCTACGTGACGGCAACCTTTTGCTACTAGTTAAAAACTCGCAC
>NW_023460660.1:0-33742 GCF_013731165.1 Rhagoletis pomonella | reverse complement strand
TTTTTGACAATAAATTGGCGGCGTGCGTGAATATTAGGTTAGCCTGTAAGGAAGCACTAGACATAACTTTATGCTGTGATGGCTTATTTCAGAAGGTTGAGAGTTGGCGCGTTCTGGAAGAACACTTCTTCTCTGATAATCTCTATATTGAGATAGTATTGAATATCTCTCCAACGCGCGTGCCCAACATTTTGTAAAAAATTTAAAAACTATAGATTGAGCTGTTATAAAATCGTATTTCAAGACAAGTTCTTTAGCCATGGAACCTCATTGTACCGAGGGTCTAGAACCCATGGCCAACTTATTTACCTCTTCCTGCGTAGAGGCCGCAAAATCAGGCGTGCCCTGACCCTAAACCGTGGAGCAATCGTAAACCCCCCCTGGTGGCCGCGTGAGTTTGACTTACTTCGCAAATCTTGCACGAAGTAATTCAATCGGGCCTAAAGGCTTAGCTGTGAGCTTGAATGGCAGGAGTACAAGCGGTTACTCTGGGTCTATAAAAAAAAGCTTTGAAAGAGGCAAAGAGATCTTCGTGGAGGCTTTTCTGAGGTGGAATCGAAGGTGTTTCCGAAACTACCAGGCTATGGAAGAGGCCCTCCATATCTGCTAATCCGATAGGTTTCTCACGAAAACGGGATGGACTCTGGACCTTCAAGGGAAAGCAAGCCCTTAAGTGCCTCCTAGATACCCACATTCCTGGGAATAGACCTGCAGCTAAAAACACTCCTTTTTAAGTTTATCCTATACCATGAAGACACGCATCTCGAAAGAAATGGTTAAATAGGCAATCCAAAGCTTTAAGTCATATAAAACTGCAGGATCGCGCGGGATAATACCTGCGGAACTAACTAGGACACTGGATGTGTCTGCTTAATGGCTTTCAAGTATTTTCAAGACCTGATTGAAACTTAATCATATACTGTTGGCATGGAGAAATGCCATGGTTATCTCTGTTCCACACTCGTTGCATACGCCAATGGCTTTGCAATCGCTTTCAGAGAAAAAATTCCGCAAACGCTATGCGAGCTGACTCAGCGGACGCTTCAGGATGTATCCGGGTGACCCACCCGCTGTAGTCAAGCAAGGTGGAGCTCGTTCTATTTGCATGCCTATACCATGAAAGGTGAGAAGGTTTAACCATGTCAAACATTGCTCTGAACTCTATCTTAGGTTTTCTTCCACTGGACTTGGCAGCACAGGAGATGGCAGCGCTCGCCGTTCTTCGTTTAAGAGAGGCAATCTAAATTGAAGTCAGGGATACTCTTATATATTAAATAAATGTTGCTTCATTCCGAACAGTACAAACCCTTTTGCTTCGATATCGATTCCGGAAAGATATTTTAGCACAATAATCCCAAGGAGTGGAAAGAAGATATTAACACTGCACCTGATAGTATTGACATTTATGTACATAGATGGCTCGAAACTCGACGGTATGTTGGGACGAGGCATTTTCTCACGAAACCTTCTTCTCGAAATCGATTTTAGTTTACCAGACTACTGAAGAATATTCCAAGCTGAAATTTAAGATACAATGGGGGCTGCTAAGAATCTTTGAACCGAATTGATGGAAAGATACGCCTTCATTTTTAGTAATAGCCAGGCTACAATCGTTTTACTTAAATATTTCGCTGGCCTACTGCCTATTTCTACAGAAAATGACAAAGCAGAACAGACTGCATCTCATTTGGGTCCCTGGTCATAGAGACATAGAGGGAAACTGCGTGGCTGACGAACTTGCAAAGCTGGCGTGACCAACCAGATTCTTCCTAATAAAGAGCGAATCAAGCCGCCTTTTGTCCCTTGCAAGATGCTACTTAGGTGACAGGTAATAAGATCAACGGAAATAAGGTCAATTGACTTTATTTCCCACCCTGGTGCGAAATAAAGTAAATTGACATTATTGCCTTTTTAAAAACGAAATAAAATCCATTGACATTATTTCTCTTTGAAACATTATATTTGCTTAGCTTCGCGGCGATCCGCGTTGGCGCGCCACACCGCGCGACCGGCTCGCACACCACGTCTCAACTAAAATTTTCTAATTTATAAAGGCTATTAAACTGGTTTATCTTATTTTATCATTGCACTTTTGTTTGGAAAATGTAGCTTTATTTTATTGTTAAATGCGAATAATTAAAAGGAATGACATCTTTTTTGACACTTTTACTTTTCTATTTGGCACATTTTGGCACTTTTTTATCCTCAATATGGCACCTCATAACTAAGGATAATTGGCAGCCCTGATTGAAAGATTTCTGCTGTGTTTTGGGGCAACAACTTGTCTGCAGTAAAAAAGCATATAATTTTTGTTTCAAAAGTGTGTGAAAACCAATCAATTAACTTATACGATCTCGGTTCCGATATTAAATAATGAATAATTGTTTATACTCGCATTTTGGCACATTGGCTCGTTGAATGTGCCACCTAATAAATAGTGTTGTCATTCTCCTTAGCTGCTTTTAAATGATGTCGTCACAAATTTCTGGCGGAGAAATGAATACAGTGTAAGAAAATTCTTTTTCTACAATTGTTTCCTTATAGAAAGGTTGGTTTCTTTTCCACCTTTGACATTCCGAATTCGTTCAAAATATGCTAATTTAAAACACAGAATTCTTTCATCAATTTAAAACACAGAATTCTTTCAGTGTTCCTCTGGGGTTCTTGGACATGGACTGTTTCTTCAATTTAGGGTTGCCAGACGTACTGCTTTTGGGAGTAAACATACTCCTTTTTATTGCAATGTACTCCCATGTACTCCCAAAAAAAAACATCTGGAAATGTACTCCTTTATTAGTTTTGTACTTCTTTTGTACTCCTTTTTCCAGCTATTAATATTTTATCATTTACAGGGTGTAAAAAAATAACTGTTCACAGTTTTTTTTTTTTAAATAAAATTGGCATTTATAGATTTTGCGAAAAAGGTAGTTCATTGTTAATTATCCGCAGATTTTACTTCAATTCTATTAATTTGTTTTTAAATTTTAACCTCCCTTTGGGTTTACTGGCGGTAAACACTTTGAGAGATAAGCGCAATTAAAAAAGTGGTTATTGTATAGATTTTAAATTTAACCTTAACTTGGGCTTACCAGGGGGTTTGGGAGAAAAGCGCAAGCGGCACGCAAGTCTCCGTCGGTTACTTTATTACATATCTTCTGTAACCATAGGCTAATTTCCTCCCACTAGGAGGGAATTCATTCGACTAACCCAGTTTTTTCTTCTTTATACAAAATCTAAGAAAAAATACACCTGAAAAAGAGGTGTGTGCCGCATGTACTTATCTCCCAAAGCTGCAAAGTGCAGGGCGCTCGGATATAAAAATCAGAATATTTATTTATATAAATAAATATAAATTTATTAAAAAAATGGCCATACATTCAGGAAGAGTCTCGAATTCTTTCCTATTAGGGCGGTAATTGAAGAGGCGTGAGCGAAGGGGGAGTGGGCCCCAATCCCCACCTAGGCGCCCCATGGGTCCCAGGGACCCCTTAGAAAAATCGCCAAAAATCACAATTTTCACTTGCGTCCACAGTATTTTTGCGTAGAATTCGGTTAGGGATTATAACCCTTACTACGTAGAATCCTCCCTTCTGTGTTGCCGAAGAAGAGAGGAGGAACCTCACTCTCTGTCAAAAGTGTTTAGCATTTCTTGTGGATATAATTCCGGCTTCGGTATTCAAGTATTTTTGCACTTAACTCCTTTCTGCGTAGGCGGCCTTCGGCCGCGCTTAGGGATTATAACCCTTACTAAGTAGAATTCTCCTTACTGTGTTGCCGGGGAAGAGGGGCAGGCACCTCTTTTGTTATCAAGGGTATATAAAATGTCCCGTGCAAATGAATATTCAACATTTTTCAAACGAAAAAACGCAAGTGAAAATTGTGACTTTTGGTAATTTTTCTAAGGGTTCCCTAGGGAACCGTAGGGGCCCTAGGGGGTCGGGAGTAACATTTTTGTCAATGGCGGTTCATGCCCTCTCCAAAAAGGTCGGAAAAGGTGCCACGTCCACTCCCCCTTCGATCTCCATCTCTTTAACTACCACCCCTATTGGAATGCCAACCCATATAGTTATTTTATTTCACATTTATTGTTGATTTGAAAAAGATTACTAAGATATCTTTGTTTATTTGTACCTAATTAATGGTAATTTGTAACAATAAATTGCACAAAGAATTAAAAAAAAATTGTACTCCTTTCTTATGTCATGTACTGCTTTTTTTTCTATCGAAAATATAAATGTACTCCTTTCTCTGTTTCAAAATCTGGCAACCCTACTTCAATTTAATAGTGTTCGCTTTATTTTTGTGGAAACGAAACATGTTTTGCAAGTTATGGATCATTTCTACACTCTTTCTTCAAATATTTCTTGTATTCCAGCTGTGCGCAGGCGTTTTTCGCATCGTGTTTTTACATATTCGTAATTTAAATTTTTTTAATAAAACCAATTGGTGGTAGTTCATGATTGTGTGTGGATTAATATCACAACACTGAGGATTTGGCAATAACCTTTTTCATCTATTAAAAAAAAAACACATTTTAAGAACAACATTTTTATCTATGAATCGACATACTTTAAGCATTGTTGACGCTATTTCCATTTGAATGAGGAAATAGCGTCAATGACTTTATTTCCAAATTTTTCTTGACTTTATTTCGCTTTTGAAAAGGTAATAATGTCAATTGACTTTATTTCGCATCAGGATGGGAAATAAAGTCAATTGACCTTATTTTCATTGACCTTATTACCTGTCACCGCTACTTAGTGAATTTGTTTACAAACAAGCAGAAGAAAGATGGAGTCAAACTACGACTTTTCGAATTTCCAAACAGTCGTGTCCTAAAGAGGATCGAAGGCGGTCACGAAGTGTATAAATACTCTCTTAGAAGAGAGGGTATATCAAACGTTGTGAGGGCTCTAATCTGGCACTGTTACAGAAGCTGTAAGGATTACGAAGAGGAGGAGATCTTACATCTGCTGTGCAAATGTCCTGCACTGTATAGAAGCAGGCTGCAGAAACTGGATTCACCATTCCTGACCGACCTTAGCGAACTGAGCTGGACTGAAATAAATCCTAAAAGCTTTCCGAAAAGTTTTGGTGAAGATATTAAAATAAAGTAAATTTTGTAATTCCGATGGAAAAACATTACCAAAGAAAAGCTTTTTGCTCGGGACTAATTGAAAGCTTTCTAACAAATTCATATCAGAGACGATCAGAGAAAGTATATAGCGCTATACAATTTTATACCGATTAACCTCACATAGGCCAAAAGAATTGAAATTTAACCGTGCTCTGCTCAATCTACAAAAAAAAAACGTGACCCAGCCATATTCTTCAATTACCCCGGGATCACTCTTCTGAGCATCGGATATGAGGTTTTATGGAGCGTATTGGTTGGAAGGCTTAAGCCCGCCGTCAACGAATTGATTGCGCCTTAGTAGTGGCGCTTTAAACATGGTAAATCCATCATAGACAAGGTATTCACCAAACGCCTAATCTTGGAAAGAAGCCATAAAAAGAGAATCGACAGACACTATCTATTAGTCGGCTTGAAACCCATTTTCAACGGCACGTAAAAAAGTTGTCTTGATGCCGCGATATCTGATAACTGATAATTCGATAAACCCTTCGTCGAAAATCAATGAATCAATGCCATCCAATTCATCAATTACGATTCAATCATAAATTATGTTAAGGTAATGCAGTACCAGCAAATAATTTATATACATACATACATACCCATACATACATATGTATAAACATGGATAACTGAATTCGCCACCTGCATCCCCAAGTTTGCGCTTTGCCTTCGGTCTGCGCACCTCGCAAAACCACTTCATTATCCGCCGGCAAGCATGTTGAGTGGCATGCAACAAATGGACGTTGCATAAATACCACGGTTGCATTTGAATGCTTGTCTAAAAATATACCTATGACCATAGGCGCACGATTGTGCCAAAGTTGCTGGGCTCCCCATTAAGTACTGACCGCCTGCGATTTATTCAATTAGCTACAAAGTACAACTTTTTATATATGTATGTATTTATGTACATATATGTACATGTATGTATAGTAAAACGACTTCAGGCTGTATCAAATCAATGCTGCGGCAGAGTTTAGCTCAATTACATGCTATGAGTAACAACATTAGAGGAATGCAACAGTTGCTGCCTAAGTAGGGCTGCCAGACGTCCGGGTTTTCCCGGACATGTCCCGGTTTTAGACTATTTGTCCCGGTGTTCCGGTCCAACCTTAAAATGTCCCGGGTTTCGTTTAAGTGTCCCGGTTTTCGATTTGATTGCACAAATTTTGAATAAAAATGACTACACTGAGAAAAAAGCCGCGTTGTAATATTAAGAAAAATTTTATGAATTTGCTGGGGGAAATAACTCACTAGTAAACATGAATATTTTTGATTTGTAGCTGAATGCACGAAGATGCTTGCCACAATTTGCTAATTTCCAGAGCGTCAGGCAGCATGGAATTTAAATATTTTTTTTAACTTAATTATGAAAAAGCATCCGTTAAGTGCAAAGCGCTTCATTTTAATATTGGCGTATTTGAATTCAATATTTCTATCATATGCGATTTTTTTTTAAATTTAGCACGTTTTGCACAAGCGATAGTTGATGATTAATACGTTAAATAACATGCACAGAGTTTTACAATTATATTAAGCAAAAGCCAGAAGTTTTGAAACACGTTCACGGCAACGAAACAAATGACTGATATCTTAATGTTACCGGGTATTTAATTTTTTTTTTCTTTCGTGAAACCTAGATTACTTATAAGTCCGTGCCGTACAAAATTATTGGCTCGGAGACTTTTTCATCAGATCACAATTTCTAGTCAGGTCTTTTAGGAAAATTTTGAAAATGTAGCTTTTGAGCCAATTATTAAAGTGCAAGTCTGAAGTTACCAGAAAATTTCGTTGATTTTTTGCAATTATTTATTTTTTGCTGACAGTGTCTTCCACATAAAAAAAATGTCGAACATAGTTTGTATGGAAGAAACTCTCAGTAAAAACAATACTAAAAATCAACTAAATTTTTATGGGCTGCAAAACTTAATTTTCAAAATTTTTATAAAAAAGTCTGAATAGAAAGTTGCGAATTTGTATGCAAATTTATTGCATTTTCCCGAGTTTTGCACAAAGTTTAGAAATTTTATTTTTATGTTTTCTTATGTATTTGGTATAAACTGAATTTTTATAAGGAACAAAAAAGGTACATGCATTGTGAAAAATTCTCTGTGCTCTAGTTGTGATAAATTGTTTTGTTTTGCTGGTGTATGTACGTTGTAATGATCTCATGATCTCATGTTTTTATGCTTTTGTTATTGTTTGTTAAAATAAAATTTTACTATACCCTTTTATACGTAATTTTTGTTGAAACGAACGGGAAGGGAGCGAGAGGCCTTTCCCACCTTTAAGTGTCCCGGTTTGGCAACAGAGATATCTGGCAGCCCTATGCCTAAGCAATATCAATGCCACAATTTGGTTACTTATGAGGGGAATGTTAAGCAGAATTAATATGAAAGTATATGTAGGTACCTACGCGTGATTTTATGCCTGCATTTCGTGCCGCCTTTCACCGCCTCGTTGCTATTTCGCGCTTTTTTACATTTCGTGGTCATTAAAAATGAGTTAGTTTGAAATACAAAATATTTTCACAAATCGCTAATAAACAATTTCGTGCTAATAATCGCGAGCACCATCAGCAGCCACCAACACAGTTGGATGCCGCAATTCGAGCACTTACCTCACGGCTGTGGCAGCACGCAGTTTTCTGCCGTTGTTGTTGCAATTGCACATTTATTAGCGGTGCGGCTGGCAAATTCCAAACGTCGTATTATAATAGCAAATTCGCTTTCGTGCATTAATTTCAACATTTATGGCATTATAAAATCTAAAACATTATTAAGATAGTCAACGCGGGTGATGGTGGTGTGATAGCCGCAGCAGTGGTAGAGGCGGCGGAGGCTATTTTCAATGCATGTCTGCTGAAAGCGCAATAGCAACGGAAACGGCAGCAACATCAACATCAACATTAGCTATGGCAACGCCAACAGATATTGCAATGCATTTTACGAGCGCGCTAATTGTTCGTCTCAAATAATTTTATTGCTGTGGCAGCAGCGGAGGAGGCAGCGGATGCCAGAAGCGAGTAATGTTAGTGAGTGAACAGTGTTGAGATTTTCGAATTTTAATTGTTTAAGAAATAAAACAGAGAATTGTGAACGAAATGTTCTCGCGTAGTTTAAAGAAGTTGGAATTGCTTTATTATCTCAAGTTTGATACTTTTTAACCCAAATATGACACATTATAGGTGAACAAAATTAGCAGCCCTACTCGCAGTTCAATTTTGTTGAATAATATGCTACATAAGTGAGTTGTCATATCGAGCCCCTATATCTAAAGTGAGCTTACTCAAAATTCAGAGAGGGAAACTTAGCTTCTTGAATCTGTTCTGCCTTTTCCAAGTTGGATAAGGAAGCAAAGCGAATGGGTCTGGTGGTGAACGAGGACAAGACACATTCGCGCCTTGGCAACCACGTCATTGTTGACAATTATAATTTCGAGAAAGTAGAGAATTTCGTTTACTTGGGAACCAACATTAGCACCGATAATAATGTCAGCATGGAAATCCAACGCAGAATCACTCTTTCCACTAAGTGCTATATTGGACTGAGTAGGCAATTCAGGAGTAAAGTCCTCTCTCGACGTACGAAAACCACACTATAAATCGCTCATCATGCCCGTGCTGGTATCAGGCTGGCCACTGAAAAAGTTTCTTTTCCTACCAAGAGCTGGTCAGAAACCTACCAAAATGGCTTCTTTCTTACCATTTCTTTTAATCAAGAAAACGGTGTTTGACAGCATTAAGTACATTTATTTTTTCTGCTTTTATACTTAGAATAAGATACCCAGTAAACAAAGAGATCAGAATAATAGCTATTATATACATATAGCACACACAAAAAAGTGGTATGTGCTTTTAACCAGACCCACCTACCGACATGTATTTCGGCTCACTGAATCCGAATCTGAGGTCCGTTTGACTTCTAAAACCTCAAAAACTCGAGTAAATTGCGAAAAGCCGAAAATGTGTCAAAAATTTCCCAGTTTATAGTATTAATAAAGCCTTCGGGGTAATTGACGTGAAAATCGCAGTGGAAAATAAAATTCCGTCGTAGATTTTTTTATCGCCCATTTCAATACATACATATATTATGAAGTACCCAGCCAGCAAGAAAACGTACATTTTACGAACATTATGTTTCACGAGGGCTTTTCGATCGGCCAAAAGTTAGAGAAAGGCTCGTAAACGATAAAACAAAAACAAAATAAAGGAAATAGGCTTGTAGTAAATTGTCAGCACAAGAAAAAATTTTAATTCTGTTGTTTTATAATATATAATAGTCGCATACGAATGCGTTTTCGATCCGTTTACGATTCTTCGTAGGCGCTCGACAATTTCAAGCGAAAAAGTACTCGAAAACGAATCGTAAACGGCTATCATAAACGACATTTTAGCCGTTCTTTTTCGAGAAAATATCCAGTTTCGAGTTCGTTTACGATGATTCTGCTGGCTGGGTGTGCACATATACATATTGATACCTGCCTTTACATCCATCAATTCAATCACTTGATATTTAGATACGCAGTGAATAAAACTTTTTATACGAATACAGAGTTCAGAGAATTGCCGAAGGTAATTAGTAAAATTCTGCCTATACCAGTAAGCAACGAGGTTTTATAATGAATGAGGGTAAAATTGATAATGTAAAAATTTGCAAGCCTACTCACCGTGCTGACAAAAGCCCTGTTCGCGTACGCACTATCCAATAAATGCAGTACTAATTTTACTGGTTTTTTACTGGATGTCGTTTTCGTACGCAAAAACTTGCAAGAAACTAGCAAAAGGAGGGGAAATTGAGAGAGCAAAAATGACAGCTGAACTTGCAAGTTTTACTGGATTTTTACTAGATAAATTTTTACTAGCAACTATTTGCTAGTAAGAAAAACAGCTGATGGCATGATGCTTATTGTAAATCACATTAAGAAAATAATTGTTTGTGGTGCTTTTAGAGTTGCAATTGACAAAATAAACCTACTTAAATATATAATAAGATGGAAAACACTAGTTTTCTAAGAAAATTGCATCGGAAAATAACAAATTAATCAACTGTTCATAAAACTAGCAACTTCTTGCAGGTTTTGCGTTTTCGTACTTTCTTGCATTTTTCACTCATTGGGAGTAAATATTGGCTTACTCTCCGAAATGTGGTTACTGGCAAGTTACTGGATATTTTTTGCTGGAGAATACGAAAACACATTTAAAGTGACACATTACAAAAAGCCAGAGATGCTTCCTGTTTTATGAGCAAAGAAACCTACCAAAATTTCAAGTGTCCTACCATCCTTCTAAAGAGAAAAAAACCTACCAATTTTGGTAGGAAAAGCCCAAAACGGCAACCCTGGCTGGTACATGGCGCAGAAGCATGGACAATGACCACATCCGCTGAGGCGGCTCTTGGAGTATTCAAGACAAAGATTTTGCGGAAGATTTACGGGTCTTTACGCGTTGGCGACGGCGAGTGCCGCAGGCCATGGAACGATGAGCTGTATGAGCTTTACAACGACATGGACACAGTTCAGCGAATTAAAATACAGCAGCTCCCCTGGCTTGGCCATGTCGTTCGAATGGACACCGAAGCTCCAGCTCTGAAAGTATTCAACTGGGAACCCGCTGGTGGTAGCAGAGGGAGGCCCCACTGCCATGGAAAGATCAGGTAGAGAAGGACTTGGTTTCAGTTGGCACAGAAAAGAACCTACTGGCGTGCTTTGTTACAGCGCTAAGAAAGAAGAAGAAGAATAGAAGAGCGTATAGATTCAACGCAATTAATGCAAAAGCAGGCACTTCTGCACAAGGGTATTACAACTTTGTTTACATAACGGTTGTTTGTAACTGGCAAAACGAATGGAGATAGATATAGACAAAGGTATACATAAACGATCAGAATGAAACAAGAAAACGATTAAGCGGTGACTGTCTGTCCGTCCGTCCGTCCGTCTGTGCACACGATAACTCGAGTATAAGTTGAGATATCTTAACGAAACTTGGTATGTGTACTTCTTTTCAGCGTAGGATTGATCAGCGATGGTATTGAAAATGGGCAAAATCGGACAATAATTGAAAATTTTTGGAAAATGGGCGCAGCCACGCCCACTTAAGGTTACATGTCTATGAGCCGAATCCACAGTGCGTAGTTAACTCACAATCGGCAGTAGACTACAGATTTTCAGTATATATCTTGGTAACCGCTCCACAAGTTTCTTCAAATGGCCTTAGGACAACATATCAAACGGCTGAAAATTTTGTAAATCGGACAATAACCACGCCTACATCCCATATAACAGTAATTTTGAGAAATACGAAATCTTCGAAAAATTAGTATTTATTTATTCAAAGTTGGTGTTTGCAATAACTCCTTAGCAAGAAATACGCTTATGATAAAATTTTGGAAAATAGGCGTGGCACAGTCCACTTATAACCACATATATTTATATCGGTCACCCTTCGATCGATTCGTACCAACACTAGGCACGATTATTGTGCTTTCCACATAAAAGCAAAACGTTGTAAATTATTGAAATCGGAATAAAATTACGCCCACTTTTCATTTAACGGTAAATTTCAAAATTGCTTGGATCTTCGATATTTCGAAATTTAAGGACGCTAATTTACTCAAAATTGATACTAGCACCAATCCCTGGATAAAAAGTAAAATTATTATGGGCGTAATACCGCCCACATATGACTTTATAAGTTTATCTCATTATGTCTAACTGAACGTTCTGAACGTAAAACGTAAAACTGGTTACCATGTAAATAGCTGTAGTTTTCCGAAAGGTGAAGGAACTATATTTAATACTTGCCGGGTATCAAGTGTTCGGCTCCGCCCGAACTTAGACTTGTTTACTTGTTTAGTTAATGTATATAACGATGAAGAAAAAATATTTGCGTTAATTGGATGCGAGTCCTATGAATTGAATATCTCGAAAACTAACGAAGATATCCAAAACCAAACCAAAAACAATCAATCGAAAGATCTCATTTTAAAATATACAACTGCATATACATATATATGTATAACTAAAAATCGTCAGAGTGGAAGACGACTGACGATTCCAAAACATCCTATATCATGTTGAAGAATGCCCTTATCAGAAATAGGACGTTTTTGAACCATTTGCTAAGAAAGGGCGTTCTTGAACCCAATTCTGAGAAAGGATGTTCTTCAATTAAATTCTGGGGTGCTTTTCAATGGTTTTTTGAGAAAGGGTGATTTCGAACCGGCAGCTGAGATAGGGCGATCTGTAACAGCCACAGAATTCAACTTTATATCAAATTAAAGTGCAAGCTGCAGTTGCAGTTGACCGTGTTTATCACCAAAATAAAAAGTAGAAGAATAGTCGATAGTGAGCGATAAAATCTAGTGAGAAATATTAAATAATTTTCCGTGGAATTGAGATTCGAAAAAGGTATTAGGTTTCACTCATAGTTTTGGAACATATTTCACGAAAGCAAAAAATAAAAAATAGTTGTGATCACTTTCTGTTTTAAACACCTGGGACACTGACAAATTTAAAGGATCCTGAATGACGGCAAAGCTCAAAGTTTTACAAATCTTTTGATGAGATTTTTAAAATGAACGATCCAAAATTAGCTGGTATACATATTTTAAAATGTTTAGAATTAGTGGATGAATTTTTTTTTGCTGAAGAAAGCTTTAGTTTGAAGGTGTGATACTAAATGCCCTTCATTATAAACGGCGCCAATTTTTAGTGATTATTTCGTTTCAGATTACAACTAAAAAGCCCTTTGAAGATATTGTGAAAGGTTGGACTATACTTTAAAGATGACGGCCTACTGTATGAAGCTTTTAGTACAGTAAGGTAAATTATCCTGGGTTATCACGTCTCTAGAAATGCAAGAGTTATTGTTGTCTTTCACGAAGTTCCTTAAATAAATCTTGCTCTAAATACTGAAGGAGGTATATTCATTAATATCTCGTTTTATTCTTAATAATTATAAGTATTTATTTACTACATTCACCCGAATTTTGGGCGTTACTACTAGTTTTAATAAATTGTCAGTTTAATTTCCTGCAAAATTTACTTTTAGGTTTATGCATTTTAAGCATACATCGAAAATTTGTTTTAGAGAATCAATGTGAAATAATTGCAGAAAAGATTAACCGGTTTGCTGAGCAACCGAGGCGTCTGCTTTTTAACACATTTTTGTAAAACAAATCGGCAAGTACATATCGTCCCCCGCATGCCAGAAACATGAATGTGTAAAAATTAAAATGGCTTGATTGAAAGTTTCTCTTTACAAGACTCAACTCTGTATTCATGTACTTAATTGACATTGTGAAATGTGTGGTTTCTGTGTACGTATGGTATTCTGGGGTTTGGTATAACATAGAACATCCAAAGGTTAATAAAGTCAACCCAATAACTCAAAATTGGTAAATTTGCACATTCATGCTTCTGGCATAAGAGTGACGATATGTATTTATGTACTTCACATTTATAAATTTTTGATACATGTATTTCTATAGTAAAAAATAGTAGTCATACTTCCTGTTAATATTTTTCTATTTGTATGAAAACAAGTCAATAAAATGTAAGTTTAGCACTCCACTCTACTTACTAAACTAAATAATTATTCGGCTATTAGTTAAGATTGTCTTTCCAAATGGACCCATTAGGTTACACATTTGTATTAATAAGGATTAATCAAGCAACTGCTTTACAATTTTGCAATAAAATTGTCGAGTAATTTTTTTTATATATCAGCCCCCCTAAATTCGATCCTGGCGACGCCCATGGGCGGTGGTATATGTATCTCCGAGAAATATTCCTTCTGGTACATTTAACCATATTGATAGCTTTTTGATGAATAATGGCCTATCACTCGCGCTTTTTTTCATAATTGAGAATATACGTTTGCAGGGATTACATGGTGCTACAAAAAATTAAAATGCTGCATGTACGTTCATGTCATATAGTAAAGGTGGTAGAACAGGTAAGATAATAATAAGAATTTCAAATACAACCCCAAAATCTTATAGGGCTTTCGCCTGAAGCGATTTTTCAGGCAACTTTTGCGTTCAACTCACGCAGGGTTGTACGAAAAAAAAAAATTAATGGCTAAAAATATCAAAATATAAAAAAATATGAAAATATTCGCCATAAAAAGGCCTTTGCATTTTTCAACTTTGCATTCTACTTTTGGTTAAAGGGTCCTTCAACTAATCGCTTTCAACAAAGTTGGTCGCCAACCAACATTTAGCCATTCAACTTTTTCTTCGTGCAACCCTGAGCGAAAGTTGAACGCAAAATCGCCACATGCGAACACCTTTTTAGATCTCTTTAAACGACGATAAGAATTGCACCCTATAGTATAGGGCTTATACTATTAAAACCGTGCCTAATGCTTTCCCTTCAGAAGGCACCGTTATCTAAGTGGTTTGTAATTAGTAACATTTCAATACATTTTGGTGAAATCCTTTGCGTTTACTTCTTTTTGTCAACTAGAATTTTCTAGTTTCTAACGATTATTCAACTGGTTTATCTTATTCTGGCATTGCGCTTTTGTTTTAGAAATGTAGTTCCTACTTTATTGCTAAATGGGAAGGATTAAAAAGGATGACACCTTTTTTGGCACTTTTATTTTTCTATTTGACACAATTTGGGATTTTTTTTATATCCAATGTGGCATCTCATATGTGAGGATAGTTTGCAGCCCTGGCTTGGAGCATGCTCTCGCTCTTTCTAGGTTCCTAACTCCCCGCGGGGTACGTAAATTAGTCATGGCCACAACATCAGCGTGTACATATGTATGTGCCGCTACTCTCTTAAAAGCGCAAACAGTCAACGACGTAGCGTAGAAGTAAGGTTAACGCAGTCACGATCAGGGTTGCCACTTTGGTAAATTGTTACCAAAATTGGTAGAAAAAATTTGGGTTGGTAAAAAGGTAAATTTTTTCTCATTTTGGTAGATATTTGTTGAACTCTTCGTTACCGATTTATTTTTTGTAGTTATCTTTATATTATAAATTTCTTTGCATACTTTTTATATACTTACATACGTATAAATGTATATCCATATAAGGCGAACATATCGTGCTCCATTCAAAACTCATTTTTTAAATGATTATTTTAAATGATTATTTAAATACAAATCAAAAAAAATTTACAGGTATGTAATGACGCACTATACTTGTTCGCAAAAAAAATTTAATCAACGTCATTTTTTATCAATAGAAAATGTTAAATAAAAAACACAAAAGACTGGTGGCAAAAAATTAAAAAAAAAAAAAATCAACGGGAACCACAGTGTGAGCTATACTCAAGTATTATTTGCTTTAAAACTCGGTATCTTAAATTGTTCTAAAAATTCAGAGTAAAAAATTTGAAATTTGGACGTTGTATATAGGTTGAATCCTTAATTTTTATGAATTTAGTTAAAACAACAAAAAATTTTTACTTGAAAAACATTGCGAATAATAAAAAAATTACCAGGTGCTTTTTTGAGTCACTGTATTTGTCAGCCTTGAAATCCAACGGAGAATCACTCTTGCCAAAAAGTGCTACGTTGGGCTGAGTAGGCAATTGAGAAGTAAAGTACTCTCTCGTCGTACAAAGTTCACACTCTATAACATAGCTGGGCACACCAACACAGTCTCATTTTGTCATGGTATTAGTGCGTCGCGCTCAGTTATGGTTGCCGCATTTTTTATAAATGTACTAAAAGTGGTATTTTTCGTGCATGGGTATTTTGGCCTATTTTGCTTATACCTATAGTGTAATAATGAACCTTGGAAGTTTTTAGTAACTAATACTATTAGTTTATACAACCTTTTGCATAAGAAAAATTTAGTACTTGTATAATTTAAAAAAACTTAAATTAGGTAAACTCATTTGTATAATACCTGGGCTCCGTTTTATTAGAACAAATTCTTTTATATGCTGACCGGCCAGATGGTTACGGTGTTTAGGTCTTATTTTTTAACCGACTTCCAAAAAAGGAGGAGGTTATCAGTTCGTCGGAATCTTTTTTTTTTTTTTTTTATGTATGTTACCGCATAAGTTTGGACCACGTCAACCGATTTCGATAATTCTTTTTGCATCGGAAAGGTAGTGTCTCAGAGGTGGTCCCATACTAATCTGGTTAAGAGACGATCAGTGGATCGTGAGATATATATATATATATATTTTTTTTTTATATGAGAGTTGAAGTCGGTTTTTTTCTTGCTAAAAATTACTTGTTTCATATAAGTAGGTATTTAGTCTTAAAAATAGAGTATAACTTATAAATACTATTCATTAAGTATTTTTGGGCATAAACCAGCATTTACATTTCTCTATCGATTTCTTTTGATAAAAAAAATATTATAAAATAAAGTATGCAATGTGTGCCCTAGTGCGTCGCGCTGAGAAGCACTTTTCTATAATTGCACTGAGTGGAGCGTTTTTTTCATTTGTTTATGGTTAATGGTCGTATTACCACACAACAAGCATTGGGCATTATTAGCTTTTTTTAAAACCAAAAACTGTAATTGGCACTCATACTCAGACATTTTGGGCATTGTTACATATATAGGTGGCAACCACGCGCTAAAATTACGAATAAAAATATTCAACGGCGAAGCATAATGTTACTCTCATGAAATCTGAAAGCAGACTGAATTGAAATTCGCTGCGTCGTTTCTGTATACGTATAAGCACTGCGACGCAGACGCTACTCGCGAGTAGCGTTTTGCCCAGCTATGCTCTATAAGTACTCATCATGCCTGTGCTGGTGTATGGCGCGGAGGCATGGACAATGAAAGCATCTGATGAGGCGGCTCTTGGAGTTTTCGAGAGAAAGATTCTGCGAAAGATTTACGGACCTTTACGCGTTGGTGATGGCGAATATCGCAGACGATTTAACGATGAGCTGTATGAGCTTTACAACGATATAGACATAGTGCAGCGAATTAAAATTCAGCGGTTCCGCTGGCTTGGCTATGTCGTTGGAATGGACAGAAACGCTCCTGCTCTGAAAATTTTCAACGCGGGCCGCGATGCTGATAACAGAGGAAGAGGAAGGCCTCCTCTGCGTTGGAAAGACCAGGTGGAGAAGGACTTGGCTTCACTTGGCATTTCCAATTGGCGTCAGTTAGCACAGAAGAGAAATGACTGGCGTGCTGTTTTGGACTCGGCCAAAATCGCTTAGGCGGTTACAGCGCCAATAAAGAAGAAGAGGGATTTGTCTATAATAACTCGAGTTGAAGTTTTTCAAATTATGAAGTTTCGTTGTTGAAAGAAACTGCGAATATGCTAATAATATGACTCAAATACCGTATAATTAGCTAAATAAAAATTACTAAATAACTAAATAACTAAAAAAATAGCAAAACTTTAGTTTTAATTGAAAAAAAGAAAAAAATAAAGCTATAGTTTTTATTAAAATAAATATAAAAAAATTTATTGGTAGATATTTTTTAGATTTGGTAGATTTTTCTCAAGTGGATGGTAAATATTTTTTTTCGTCAGTGGCAACCCTGGTCACGATCTACCGAACGGGATTCGCGTATTAACGAAACTTACCACCGCATGGCGGTGACGCTGCCGTTGCTTCTCTCCTTTTCTCTCTCTCTCTATCTCTCTCTCTCTCTCCCTATCAACAGTAAATTTGATATGTTGCTCATAGTTGCCGTTTTAGTCCATTTGGACCAAAATTGTAGCTTCATTTTCCTTTGGTAGTTTGGTTGGTTTGATGAAGCTTTTGGTAGGCAAAAATGTTTTGAAAATGCAACCACATTGAGCACTAAAATTTGTACGCTTACCAGCCAGCAAAAAAACCGAAAAAGATCCATAAAGGAAAAAAGTGAATGAAATGCGGATTTTTGTCCGTTAACCGATTCCATTTTCGGATACTTTAACCACTGACGTATGCGGCAGAAACGTATGTTCAGACAAGTACCGAAAATTGTTTTGAAACGGATGAGTGTTTGCCTGTTGCTTTTTCATAGTTCGAAAAATATAAATTAAGGCAGTACCTTATGGCATCGGAAACTGCACCTTCTGAAAGCTTACAAATACTAACACACTACTCTGCGCGCTCAGCCACTGTCGCTTGAAAAACTAAAATACAGTTATTACTTTCAAATAACGTCATCATATTGGAATGCTTTCCAGATACGAAAATGAACGAAAACTGTAATCGTTTTCTGTTCGTTTCTGGTACGAAAACCGCATTGTTTTTTGAACGATTTTTAATACGTGAATTAAGGAAAATTGTAGTCGTTTGCTATGCGTTTCTGGGTACGAAAATTGTCCGAGACTGCACTGTTAGCAAAATTTAGGTTTTTTTTGCTGGCAGGGTTACTTTGCGTTTCCACGTTCCAAAATTAATTTCATTTTGGTCACACGTGCGCGTTGTCACGAGTTTTGAGTTTTCTCACTTCCCAAAGACATGATCGACAGCTGTTGAAATTTAACGAAAATTTACCTATCTTGAGAGAGAGATTTTAATTTTAACTGCTAATTTGTGTGGCTAAAAAATCAGTGAATCCAAGAAATTTCGTTTTAATGATGGAAAAATATTTGGTAATTGGGAAACTAATTTGGTAGGAATTTTGGTACATACAAATATCTCAAGTGACAACACTGATGCTGCTACGTACGTCAACGTACGTTTACGCTACGTCGTTGATTGTTTGCGCTTTAAGTCCAGATCCCATGCGACCACTTACGTAACATTTTTTGGCGGAGGTAAGTTTTTTTTATTTGTAAAACTCTTTTTTCAACACTTTTATTGGGGTCACTCAGGACCCCATGCGACTAATTGTGTGAGTTTCTTTATGCGCCTAATTAAGGGTTAAAGTTTGGGCAAAAACTGCATAGTCAGAATATTGGTTTGACACTCAAAATCTTGGCTTAGGGTTTGGTGCCAAGCCCTAAAAAAGCGATGGTTCGGTTCAAAAACCGAATAAAGGGGAGGGACCTACAGTTATACGCGGACTCCGAACGGCGAGTGTATTCTTATGAGAAGCTGTTTTTCATGGCAGAAATACGCTCGGAGGTTTGCCGTTGTCTGCCGAGGGGCGACCGCTATTAGAAAAACTTGTTTGTTTTTATTTGATTTTTTGATGTGGGTTGAAGCGATCTTTAACCCAGGCCCCGCGTGGTGGTAGCGCGCACTACTAACCACTACACCACAGTGATCTCCTGTTGAAACTGTACTAAAACAAAGTCCTCAATTACAAGGGCGCGCTGATGACATTTTCCCTTGGCCGGCCCGGCTCTCGAGGGCCCTGTGCAAAAGTTCTACACCAATGGAATTATGAAGTTACACCAAAAATTACAAAACGTCATGGGTCAAAGCAACATCGCAAAAATATAGAAAAAGGTTTTTTTCTTAACAGCGGTCGTCCCTCGGCAGGCAATGGCAAACCTCCGAGTGTATTTCTGCCTTGAAAAACAGCTTCTCATAAAAATACAATCGCCGTTCGGAGTCGGCGTAAAACTGTAGGTCCCTCCGCTCTGTGTGACAACATCAAGGCGCACGCCACAAATCGGAGGAGAAGCTCGGTCCAACACTAACATATGTGTAAGCGCCAATCTATTATATTATTATTATTATTATTATGGGTAATAATGACCAATATGTTCTTGATTAAAATAGATTTTCAATAAACAAATTATTTTTTAAATTTACCCAAACATCCATGAAGTCGTTAATGAGATAGACTTCTACAAAAAATCGAATTTAAGCGAAGACCCTGAGTTGAGTCAAATTAAATATTTTCAAATTAAAGTAATTTAAATAAATTAAAACTTTGTAGGTCACTTAGAGCAGGGGCTCCCAAACTTTTTTCACCGCGGCACCCTTTTGGTGCTAAACAAATTTCGCGGCACCCCTACTCTTCAAATGCCTACGAAAACAAGAAAACACAATGCAAACTTTATGCTCCTTTAGATTTAATGTTGGGACTGAATTTTTTTTGATAATTTCATTATTTCCTTTAGGTTTATTGGGAGCTTTGACAATTTTACCCTGAAATCCTTTGACTTCACAAAAAGGAGAAAGTTATCAATTCTTCGGAATATTTTATTATTATTTTTTTTATGTATGTTACAGCATAACTTTGGCCCACGTTAACCGATTACTATAATTCTTTTTTTTAAAGGAAAGTTGTAACCTCACAGGTGGTGCCATTGTAATTTGATTTAAATCCAATCATTGGATCATGAAGAGAGTAACGATAATCTTAAATTGAAGTCGGTTTGGTTTTTTGCTTAAAAATTACTTGTTTTTGTAAGAAATTGTTGAAAATGCAGTCTCACATAGAAATGTAAAAGTAAAAGTGACAAATACATAGTTTAGGAAGAGCCTGCCTGAAACTATACAAAAAAGCAAAAAAGCAAATGGATGTATAGAATTGACAACAACGACCACGCTGTCGAGTTTAAATAGCGGCAAATCAGCTGCACTTGATAGTAGTTGGTTGAATAAGGAAAATGAATTAGCAACAAGAGTTTACGGGATGTACATAGCTCAGTGGTTAACGCTTCTGACTTTGAACATCGAATACGCAGGTTCGATCCCTGCTGAAGTGTAGAAAAAAGAAGGCTGATGAGGAGATGTGGTGATCTCCGAAATAGTGCTATAACTTCTACCGCTTAGACTTTGTTGTTTTTTCAATTTTTCCTAATAAACAATCGTGGTACAAAGCTCAATAAAAATATTAAAAATAAAATGTTAACAAGCCACAATAACATTGACAAATAAAAGTCACGTATTTTTAATGCAATCTTACCAACAGCAGTGTTTTCTGCATACACTTGCATCAAGAACTCTCTTGGCTCCCTTCGTAGTATTTAATGTTCAAAGTGCTGTCTTCACTGATGTGCTGAACGTTTTCAAAAGCTTAATTGGTTTTCTCAGTAGGTTTGCTTTTCGGGTCACATGAAAACGGGTTTGTTATCTAGCTGTAGACATCCTCAGAGTCAATATTTGGAAAATATCCGAAAATGGTTTTTTCTAAACCTTCCAAGTTAACGCTGGTAATGTGCGTTAATGCTAAGAAAATAACATTTACAGCCAATTTCACGAAAGCAATTTAATATAAGGCTCATTCCACGGTGACGGGTGTGACATTTCAACTCACATTTTAAGGGTTGATTCTTAAATTGTAATACAAAATTCTTTAAAACGAGTATTTTATAATAGGTTTCCGAGATATACACAATGCCTGGAATAAAAATTCCAAAAACAATTTAATCCGAACGAGTTATCTGAATTTTAGTCACTGTGACGGGTGTGACGAGTACGCAAACCAAATTAACTACTCCTTACTTGCATCACTTGTCTTCTGCTTATGGTTTTAAATAGTTCGTTGTATAGTTAAATAAACATTCTCAACATTTACGCCAAAGTTGCTTGCCGCTATTGGAAATTATAGATTATATGTTCCAAATTCAACTGTGACGGGTGTAACAAGTTGAGCATGAATACATAAATACCCTGCAAACCGTTTTTACAGAGTATTCTGAATTGTAGAGAAATTTTAAAGAATTCGTAAAGATCTCCTCCGATTTTTTGCCGAATTTTCTAAAATGAAATAAACTGTGAATACTTCGATTGTTTTGAGAAATTGCGGAAGAAAATCATAAAGATTCCAATATTTTCTTTCCGATTTTTTGCCGAATTTTCTAAGATGAAATGTACTGTGCACACTTTGATTCTTTTAGGAAATTTCGAAATAAAATCAATAACGTAATTATAATAATGTCACAATCGACATTGAAAATATAAACAAATTCTGACGCACCAAAAAAAAATATATATCTTTTTGCGATTTTGTGCTATAAACGCGTTTATTTATAAGAACCGAAAATTAAAAAAATAAGAACAAGCCAACAAGGTAAGTTCGATATTGCGATTATTGGGGAATTGATAACCTTCTAATTTTTTTCAAGTCGGTTAAAAATTTAGTTTACGTGTCTCGGCCTGTTTTTGCGTAATTTTAGCGTACCTACAACGTAATATGTATGCAGCTAAATAAGATTACTTTGTTCACAGATTCCTGTGTGTCTGCAGATGGGAATGCTAAGCTGGACAACACTGAAGCTATCATTAAAAGATTTTTCAACTCTACAAAGGACCTTCACGGAATTGTCGAGGACATGAGTCCAAACTTAATAGAATTATAAATTTATTAAATTTAACTTTTTTTCTAATTTTTACATTCAAAGCAAGTATCAACCTTAAACATGTTGTATTTACCTTCTTTATACCATGAAATAGTTAGCTTTTACTAAAATTTTAAATACTTACCTTTTGAACGCTTAAAATGTATATTTATCAGTTTATTGTACATTTACTTACCTTAAACCTTGAAAACTATTCTGAATTCTGAATTCTTTTGTAGCTAACATTAAGCTGCCTCATAGGCAAACAAGCATTTTATAATTATTTGGTCGCTATCGTCGCAAACAGCCGGATAGTAATTGAAATCCCGCTCTCATACATTTCATTTAGTATATAAACCGAATAAACTGTAGCGATTAATTTCCAAAAATTTCCGTGTTTAATTTCTTTCAGAAGGTTGGCAAAATATCCTTTTTATGAAATCTAATCTAACTTTTCTTCAGAATGCTGAAAAAATATTCCTAGAGAGATCTTTTAGAATTTTCCTTTAGAAATTGAACAAAATATATTTAAAGAAATTCTTTAGAATTTTCATTCAGAAATTTAACAAAATATTCCTAAAGAAATCTTTTAGAATTTTAGTTAAAAAGTCCTATAGATATTTCTTTACGAGTTCGTGTCAACCCCTTCATACGATTTTCTTTGAAAATTCGTAAAGAAATAATTACAGAATTCGAAACACATTTCCGAGTTTCTTTAAAATTTCGTTAAGATTTCGGGAACTTTGGTTTGCAGGGTATACATTATTAACAACTAAGCTAACTTTATTTCTCAAAAAATCGGATTTTACGAACACATACAAGATTCTGCCACCTAAAGACGGGATAATCCTTGATCGGACTCTTCTTCTCCATTGTATGTCTTAGTAATTGTAAAGTACTTAATTTTTAAATAGTATGAGACTATTACCAGTCAAACCGAGGCCGTTGCCTAAAAAAACCGTTTCAGATACTTTTTTTGCCCTGACAAGCGAAGTAATGATATCTTTTTATCCGTGACAGCATAGCTTAAGTTTACCCATCGCTCGAGCAACATATCTTTATGATTAGCTTTATCATCGCTGATCACAAACAGATATATGGCACATTTCAGACGGGTGTGACATGTGACGGGCGTGACCAACATAATCGGCTCTTTTTTCGAAAATAAAAGCATAAAAATACTTAAAAGCAATTCGCACATATATCCCTGTGTCATAGCGTTACTTTGTCAAATTTTTAACACTGTCCAAGATGTGTTTTCCTTCAAAAAATAACTATTTTGTGTATCTTGTGACGGGCGTGACATTAAAATATGCTTTGCTTCAATATATAATAAAATATTTAGTACTTGCCCGAAAAATTTGAAAATTACGCCGTTACAATGCTAAGGAATTTGTCTCTCCACTGACGGTTTAAACAATGCAAAAAAGGTAATAGACTCCGAAAATCAGTCTTGTAAATTTTGAAAAA
This sequence comes from Rhagoletis pomonella, assembly GCF_013731165.1. NCBI lineage: Eukaryota > Metazoa > Arthropoda > Insecta > Diptera > Tephritidae > Rhagoletis > Rhagoletis pomonella. The sequence continues at coordinate 10,020 of NW_023460660.1, read as the reverse complement.
AATTAACCTCTCATATGGGTTTGTAAATGGTACAACCTAAAGTAAAAAAATATCTGATTTTGAGATAAATTTCAGAATTTTGGCTTTCAGTCTTGAAAGTTAGATTTATTTACTCTTACTTACTAGAAATAATAGTCATATTCTTTAGTTTATTTTCGTTTCATTCGGTATCGATTACCGTGGAATGAGCCATAAGAATGATTTTAATTTTATGAATTTTATATGGAAATTGTAAGAAAATAAAAAATCATTTTCTATTTAAATTGCTGGTGAAACTGGCTGTTATCAATTTTCTTAGCGTTAACTTCGAAGTTACATAACGTTTTTCTGATTTACTTTATTTATTTGTGCGGTTTTCATGCAAATTGCTAGAAATTCTAAAATATACATGTTAATAAAAAAAATAAATCTTGACCTGCTAAAAAAAAACCAAAGATGTATTTTATTTCGCAGGCCTCTGTTATCTTCGCAGCGTCATCCAATATGGGTTTTAAATGCAAGTTTCTCTACTTGAGAGAGAATTTGAGAGCATTTTTTCTTACTAACTGATATTTTGAGTGATAATATTCGCTGGATTTTCGACGAACAAACCTATTGTCTTCCTAGAGAGTTTTGCTTTACATTTTGTGCTCTTTTACTTTCATTTTGACGCAGTGGCGTAGCCAGGATTAGGCCTTGGGGGGGGCCGAAAAAAAAATTCCATCGATAACTTAAATCTGTGACACACAATGGCTAGAGGGGTCGCCTGAGTGCATTCTTTCATATATTTATGTATGTGCCAGTTTTACCGTTATATATTTTTTATCTACTCGTTTATTCCATGGGGTCCTCATGCTTTATTTAAATTTAAAAAATTAAATTACTATACCGTTTTAAAAATCTGAAAATTCACTGCGGGGAATTTTTTTATTCTCTTTTTGTCTTCGCCTTCTCGTTTTTGCCTTTATAAGTTTTGAAAAAAGGTTTTGAATGAACCATTATATCACATTCCTAGGCAAGTTTTGAAAGAATATTTTCGATACTAAATTTTATTAAAACAAAATGGCGAAATCAGCTTCATATAGAAACAGGGTCATCGTTAATTAAGAAAGAGATGTTCTTAAATATCATAACTTTACGACACTCACATATTGACTAGATTTTACTATTTATTTTATTATATTTTAATTTGAATTATTTGTTTATAAAAATATAGTTTATTCCTTAACAAACACTAAATGAAAATAAGTTTAATCTTTGAACAATATTAAAAAAAAATCGACAAACTTTCGTAAAATTTTCGAATTTCATTAAATTTTAGTCTAATAAAGTGCAAATTTAAAGTAGCTGTTATTTACAGTTGATGTACGGCATATTTTTGACGATGTCGGTAATTTTCTTCTATATTATCTAAGTATGTTCGACGATTTTTTTTAATGACGAAAATGAGCAACGACTTCATCAAAAAAAAAATATATATATATATTAAAAATCAACGATAAGTCGCAGGTATGTATTTTAAACTTGCGCTTTATTTGAATTTTAAGATAAATGGAGAATCTAGTTAACAAGTATAAAGTTTTGATAAGCACTTGAAATATCAAGTTTTAGAACTGAATTCAAAGAAGATGTCTCTTTTATCCATTCATAATAACTTAAAAAAATTTGTTTGTTAAGAAGCGTTCACCTTTATGTTAAAAATGCATACACATTTATGTTAAAAGTGTAAAATATGTACCTAAATACATAAACTTTCCCATGAATACCATCAAATCATTGGTCTTGAAGGGAATCTATGTATGCATGTACTAAGAAAATATATGAGCAAATTAAAAAGTCGATACAATTTACAGTCGAAAAGTACATTTTTTGTATAGATTTCGTACTGAAGGAACAATTTTATTTCCCAACACTGTGGGGAACTAAGTAAAATGGTCTAGTGTATTTCGCAAATATTCAAATACATAATCCACCAACCGATAATTTTATATATTCATTAAAGGATAATTTTTTATCAGTCTGAAATAAAAAAATTATAAATCGGAAGGGTAAAATAGTATCGTGTTATTAATTCAAAAATAAAAAGTTTCATTTAACTGACGAAGGGGGGGATCTATCCCCCCAAACCCCCCTCCCCCCTGGCTACGCCACTGTTTTGACGCATTTCTGTGTTGGTTCTTTTAATTCAAGTTGGCCTTCGGTTTTTGGAATTTAAATAAGTCCTCAGGGAAAAAAGTTAGTTTAAATAAGTCCATATGTGTACATATGCTTGAAAATATCCATTTTCCCTTGCCTTAAAACTTTAAGCGTGGGCAACAATGATGTATTGTAATTAAGTCAGAATTGTATATGCGCTATCTGGGAAGACAATACCTGTAACATTTATTCTTGGCAGTATGTCCAAACACAAAGCGAGTTAAGCAAACAGTGAAAGAATTTGTTATTTTCTAATTTTGCGAATAAAACTTTACACTTCAATTTAAGTCATTGATAACACATATTTTATGAAGAAAATCCCCGTTACGGCCTTCTTTAGAAAAAAATATTCGTTTAAAATAAAAATAAGCGAAATAGGCCCAATTTTATATAACCCTACCTCCACGATAACGCTAGTAGCCATTTCTAACAGATTTTGGATCGCTTAGTCAAAAATGGAAACATATATACATTTGAATTTTAAGAAAACAAGGTAAATAGCAAAATCGGCTAAAAACGGCTAATTTTTTTTTACAAAACTGCTAAAAAATCGGCTTCCGGCTAAACCGAAATTTCTCCGGCTGTTTGCTATTGCAACCGGCTAAATCTATCCGGAAAACGACTAAAATGGCAACACTGGTGGTGTAGTGGAAAGCAGTGCGCGCTTCCACTCCGCAACGCCTGGCTTCAAAGCCTAGTCAAAGCAACATCGCAAAAATATAGAAACAAATTTTTTCTTAACAGCGGTCGTCCCTCGGCAGGCAATGGCAAACCTCCGAGTGTATTTCTGCGATGAAAAACACCTTCTCATAAAAATACAATCGCCGTTCGGAGTCGGCGTAAAACTGTAGGTCCCTCCGCTTTGTGTGACAACATCAAGGCCCACGCCACAAATTGGAGGAGAAGCTCGGCCAAACACTAACATATGTGTAAGAGCCAATCTATTATTATTATTATTAGTGGTGTAAGTCTTAAGTACTTCGCTCATCAAAAGTTCTTCTTCGATTTACATTCCGAATGGGTACCTCACTAACACCAGAAGAACATTATGTCCCACTACGTCGGTACTTTCGTCAAGTTGCAAACTAAACAATTCACAAGTTTTAAATTTTTTTATAAGTTCGTCCTCAATTGCCTCTAAAATCGTATCGATTAGCTCTTTGACAGTGTGATTCTGAAGTTCCAAAAAATAAGTAACACATACACGTGCGCGAAGTTGCTGCGCCTGTTACGAGAACAGCCCAGCCAGCAAAAAATCCGAAAATTAGTCCGAAAACGGGAAGAAAAGTGGATGAAACGCAGATTAGGCCTACAAAAGTACCGAAAATGGTTGTTAAAAGGGTACTTTTTCGGCTATTTTTTTTTAAATTTTCTGTTTCAATTTTTCGTTGAAAAAACGTAATGGGGAACTACGCTGAAGGTCATTTTAATAAAAATCAAAATTTTTTCATTTTCTGGCCGATGTTGAATTTGCTCAAACCGCTTCCGTTATGTTTGAAAAGTTTAAAAAATTTGCCCGCACCACCAGTATACTGTAGCCACTAGCGTCACCCCAGGCATACGCTGGCGGCACCTCAGTGTGCCGCTGCACCCACTTTGGGAAAGCCTGACTTAGAGTAAAAGACATTTTCCAGTCGATCGTTACGTTAATTTCATATCTACTGTTATTATTTTCATTGTCATTAATTTCCTACATTCTGTATAGAGGGTTAAATAGCAACTTAATTATGAATTCCTAACTTTAAAATAAGCACTAATTAATATGTACTTAAAAAATACTACACCCTAATTTTTCAGTTTTAGTATGTAAATGTTGCTTAGATTTGTTAGTGTGTGTGAGTGTAATATTTATGTGCCGCATGTTTTTTGTACACGAAATCTAAAGTGCCGCTGTGATAATTAATGATACGCTGTCATTATTTTCTCTGCTAACAATTAATTATTTTAGCTACACGGATTCCGATATACATATGTATACGCATACAAGCATAGTAATTTTCTTCAATCAAAATGACCGATTACCTACATCCATGCCCCAGGAAAACCAGTGACAATGCCAGTTATGAAAAATGAGCCATCGACTTTGTTATTGTTAAATGCTCGTAATTTGTATTTCTAGCAGGCTCTACTTATGATTGCCACCTAATATGTATGTATGTACATAATTATATGCACGATTTACATACATATGATATGCTAATTGCATAGTTATAGGTAGGGAATCCAATCCCGCAAACGCACCATTTTTGCGGGACCAGAAATGACGGATTACACATGCGGGATCCACGATATTTGCGGGAATATATATAAAACAAGTAAGAAAGTCTAAGTTCGGGCGAAACCGAACATTAAATACCCGGCGCACGTATTAAATATATGTTTTTCACCTTACCGAAAGCTACCGCTACATGGTAAGCCGGGGTGTATCCATTTTGAGTAAATTAGCGTCCTTAAATTTCGAAATATTGAAGTTTCAAGCATTTCTGAAATTTACTGTTATATGAAAAGCGGCCGTAATTTTAGTTCGATTTCAATAATTTTCAACGTTTTGCTTCTATGTGGCAAGCACAATAACCACACCGAGTTTGGTACAAATTGGTTGAACGGTTACCGAGATACATATATGTGATCATAAGTAGGCGGTGCCACGCCCATTTTTCAAAATTTTATCATAAACGTATTTCTTGGTAAAGAATTGTTGCAAGCATCAATTTTGAATAAATTAGCTTCAATAATTACTGATTTATCGAAGATTTCGTATTTCTCTAAATTACCGTTATATGGGATGTGGGCGTGGTTATTGTCGGATTTTAAAAATTTTCAGCCATTTCGTATGTTATACCAAGGTTAACAACTGTGCCAAGTTTGGAAGAAATTGGTGCAGCGGTTACCAAGATACACACATGTAACCATAAGTGGGCGTGGCTACGCCCATTTTCCAAAAATTTATAATATTCTTATTTTTCGTCTAAAACCTATTGTAAATATCAATTTTGAGTGAATAATCTTCAGTAGTTACTAAAATATCGCAGTTTTCGTATTTCTGAAAATTACCGTTATATGGGAGGTAGGCGTGGTTCTTGTCCGATTTTGCACATTTTCAATACCATCGGTCCTACGCCCGAAAGTAGTGCACATACCAAGCTTCGTTAAGATATCTCAATTTTTACTCGAGTTATCGTGTGCACAGACGGACGGACAGACGGACGGACGGACGGACGGACAGACAGTCACCGCTTAATCGATTTCTCTTTTCATCCTGATCATTTATGTATACATTTGTTATATCTATCTCGATTCGTTTTGCCTGTTACAAACAACCGTTATGTGAACAAAGTTATAATACCCTTGTGCACAAGTGCGCTCGGGTATAAAAAAATAAAATGACGAATGCGAGTATTATGCATACATCGTTCTATAACCCAGTAGATAATTTCAGGAGTTAGAAGCCCTTCCGAAAGGCCTTCCTGAGAGTCAAGAGGCCTTCCACTCTACATTCCTTTCTCCTTTCTTTTTTGTATGGACTGGCATCAATCGAAGGGCTTCTTCTTTCGCTACCCATAGAAGGGCTTCCAAAAGGGTTTTCATAGGACGTACTTCAGAAGGCCTTTTGGAGGAGTTAATTCAAAGTTGCTTCTTTAATTTAAAAAATTCATAAATTTTTAAAGTATTTGCTTAATGTTTAAATCAAATACATATGTGTTATTGCTACCAAAAATGTATATTGAAATTCATTTGTAATTCTAAATAATATAAATTTATGCATTCGGGAAAATTGTAAATGGATAACACCCTTCTGCAGAGAAATATTTTTCAGCACTTCATGGGTAGGCCTTTTAGAATAACTTTACTTAAGAAGGCCTACCTAAATTATCTTCTGGGAAATCATATGTTCAAACAAAAAAACGATCGCACTGGGTACGACGGGGGAAACTTTCGCAATGTGTTTTGAGGTTAGAAGAAAAATTCGTGTTCAGCGACCCCAAAAACATATAAAACACCTGGTCTGGTTTTATTAACTTTTCATCGATTTTTTTTGTGGTCCTGCATAATTGATTAAAACTTGAAAACGTTCGCCTTGATAAGTAGCTTAAACTTTTTACACATACCGATTTATGAACACAATAGCTGCGTTCCAGCAGCAGTACGAATAGCAGGATTTTACAGGAAGCTGTTCTCGTACGACACCTTACATAAGGTTTATTAATAGCGAAAACAGCTGTTCCTGTAAATCCTGCAAAACCTACTATTCGTACTGCTGCTGGAACGCAGCTATTATACAAGTTTCTATCGATAAATAAGTGTGCCAGCGGAAAAATTGATTTTTTTCGTGAGCTTCCTTTCAGATGCCAAATTTCGAATACTCATAACTCTGGTTCTATTAGAACAGAGGTTCCCAAACTTTTTTCCCCCGTAGACCCCTTTCAAAAGCTTACTGGTTTCGGTGGACCCCAGCTGCTAGATTTCTAACATATTCCCAAAGCTCATTAAAAAATTGTGAAGATTAGATCTAACGATATAAATTTCCATCGCGGGTGAGTTCGAAAACTGAATTCGGAGTGGCCGAAGTAAAAACAAAAAATATGCTCTTGTGTTCTATTTATTAAAACAATGTGATTAAACACTTGCAAGCTTTAAAAAACAGAGTTCGTAAAGCGATCAAAGTACTCTCTCGCTCTAAGGAGTTATATTTTTTTTAATAATAACATAAGTCGAGACTTTCATTGCCGAACTAGTTGGAAGTACTTAGATAGAAGGCTGGCCAATGCCTTAAGTGCAGCCTGGTTGTCACTTTAGATATGTCAACTTCTTCCCCTCTACCTATTTTCCACCATGTAGTCCATGGCTGTGAGGATTGCAAATACCTCAGCCTGGAAGACTGGGGCATATTCCCCAATAGAAAAACTGAAGCTTATGCCCATTAAATTCGAAAAACACCCCAGATCCTGACACAGAGTCAGCTATGGATCCATCAGTGAAGATTCGACAATGTGTGAGTCCGGGCTCAGTGCGGGAATTAAACCAGCATTCAACCACAGGGAACTTTGTCAAATTCACTGAGAGCAGAATAGCGATATCGAGATGGACGCCACCTTTGTTCTCTACATCGCGGTGGCGTACTATCCTATATCACTGATAAGACACAAGTGCTCAAACCTCTGCCGCCAGCAATATTCGCCTCGCCCCAATCAGTGTTATAAGAATATCCGTTTATTTTTAGTCTGTAGGTGGCCTTCAAGGTTCCCCACGACATGAAGACACAAAGTGACGGTAACTGCAGCAGTGCCTCAAGAGCACTACACTCAAAAAAATTAAAGCTAAATAAAGATGATATCAAGCAACCATTTTGGTTCTTTACTATCAAAAAACATTCGTGGACCCCCACTTACAACTCGTGGACCCCCATATTTTTTTCACGCCAACGTAGACCCCCAGGAGTATGTTATATATAATATATTACTTTAACGCCATTTTCAAATATCAAACGGTAAAAAAGTTACGCGGAAAAACAGGAAAACTTAGTTAAATTTGAATAATCCTGAATCACTCATATTTTAGCTAGCTTTGGAATTGCAGCGAGCGGGTATTTTTGCAGATTGGATAAACACTACAGTTACTCTTTTTATGATATATTTGCTTCTGAAAAATACCCAACAGATATAGCAATTTTGACCATATACCTACTTTCGCAGTTCCTGATTGTGCAATAAAATAAGGTCACATTTAAAATATGAAACTTTAAAGACTTTATCATTCCTTCGGAAATATTTTCAAAAAATTCATCGTAGATTTTCTAAATCAAATCTTCTTTTCTACATATCAATTTTGAATATAACTGTTTATATTAAATAATATGATATTTTTCAGTCCAGCATATCCCGCGGATCTGCGGGTTTGATCACCTCGATCCCGAAAGCTTGCGGGATCAGTGATGCCGCGCCCGAAAAATAAAGTTTAACAAAATCTTTCAAAAAGTTTAACAAATCCACTTTAAATTAAGCAACTTATTTATCGGGTCTTAATAAAACGAAAAATGCTTGGAGTTACTGCTTGTTTCTTTCTGAGCTTGGTAAGTTGGTTATAGAAATAAAAAGTAAGTAAGCCAAGGCTCTCTAAGGCTGAGTTTTGTCGTTAAAAGTAAGGATTTTATAATCTAAGGGCCAATTTCAACTCAATATTTAAACGGCACTTAAGTTTAATTGTGGATTATTGTTTAAATGCCATTTAGCTTTCTGCTAAACAGCTGAGTGTTTTTTGGTGGGAATTGTTGGGATTGATTAAACAACTTACCAACCAATCTTGGTTGTTTGGTATAAACACAGGGTTCTATATCTCATATTTAAAAAGCCAATATTGGCCATTTAAGTGCAGATTAAATGTATGATCTGAAACTGAACAGCGGAGGTTAATCAACAACCTCTACTTAAGTAGGCCACCTGAAATCGGGCCTAACAGTTGCTAAATTTGAAAACTATTACACATTATTTCAGGCTTTCAACACATACTCCTATAATAGTTATCGCCCCTTTCGCTAGTTTTTTGAATGCAAGAAAAAAACGAGTTTGGTATCATGTTACCCAAAATAGGGGTCTTCATCGAAAATGATAAAGGGATAAATTGCTTAAATTTATTAGTTTATCCGCATTATTTCATGAACGCACCTTGGTAAGTAATTGCACAATATTGTTTATTAGTTAACTTATCTGGCTAGTTACGTTTCATTCTAACCTCGTCCATTGTGCTAATTTGCTTTTTATGTTTAAAGTCTTGTATAAAGTGATAAACTTTGGTTAAATAACTTGTAACTTTTGATGAAGACCCCTAATGTGCGTGTTGATCTTGTCACGCAAACGAAGGGACATTAAGTTCTAGGTCGCCTCCGAACGGCATATGGTTTTTATGAGAAGCGAATTCATGGCAGAAGTACACTCGGAGGTTTGGAAAAGCGACGACCGACGATCGGGAATTGCGTAGAGCAACATTTCCTGGAACTTTATATGGGATCTGGATGACAGTCTTCTTAAAAATTAAATTGAAAAATTTATTGAAATAGTAACTCTTCCGACTATGAATTTTTGAAGAAAATTATCTTTTTTGACTATTTTAATAAACAAATTTAGCAAAACGAAGAAAAGTTTAACATTTTAACAGGCAGGAAAAACTTAATTCATTTTGTTTAAATTTAAGCAAAACGGCAACGCTGTGCGGGATTGCGATTTTTATGCGGGATTGGATATGTATGTATGCCAGCTAAAAGCATTCCATTAATTATTTTCGCGAATTTCACAAGTAACCGCTGATTAACTAGTATAGCATTAAGATTAATATGAACAGAAAATATAATGAAATACATATAATAAATGTTAAGTCCAAGCTGAAACTAAAAATTAATAATTACACCGTTTTGCCTGCTCATAAATCACTTGATTAATGTTTGCTATTGCGCCAGTTAACCACTGCCAAAGTAAGCGAATGAATGAGTGAAGTGTGCTTAGCGCTAGAGGCCAACCAAATGAGCAATACGTCCATCCATTTATGTTAGTTGCTTTCGGACAAGTCGTCATAAATTTGTACATATGTATGTGTGTATGCAGATACATGTAGATAGTACAGTATTTCTTACATCCATCAGTCTTGTGCTGTACCGCCCCCTTTTACCTTCACCACGGTAGGGAAAATTGACGCAATACAGTTTTGTCTTAAGTGAAAAATGTAAATTAATAACAAAATAGATGAAGACAAATGACTTTGCTGTTGCACTGAAATCTGTAAAGTTTGCTTCTCTTTATTTCCTCAAACGATTTTTCTCATTTTTCCTCTATTTCTATGTAAGTATTTTGTATT
>NW_023460659.1:0-33747 GCF_013731165.1 Rhagoletis pomonella | reverse complement strand
GGAGGACAGGCTCGGCCAAACACTAACATATCGTCGCCTGGGTAAAAAATTGTCGTAAGCGCCATTTAGAAGATTTTTAGTTCTAGATACAGTTATATATTTTGAAATAAGGTCTTTCGATTGACGTTATCAGTTTTCAGATATCTCCTTTAGTTTCCGAGATATTGACTAAAATTTTTTCAATAATTTAGTAAAAATTTAGTTATTGATGCAGCCATATTAAACTAATCAACATCTTAAAAGTGGCGTTCTCCATTTTTGGATATCTCCTTCAGTGTCCGAGATATTGAGTAAAAAGTGTCGTTAATTTGGTAGAAATTTTGATCACATTTTGTCGTATTTCATATAAAGCGGCTGCCAAATTGTGGACAAATGACGCTTACGACAAAATTTCACTAAAGAAAATCCTTCATAAACTCAAAACTAATTAACAATAAATTAATTAATTTAAGAATATTGTGAACTAGTAACATTTTCAGAGACTTTGGAGAAAATCTATCTTCGTGTTTTTGAGAAATTATATTTAAGGAATTCGCAAGCTAACATAAAAGTTTTATTATGAAATTTCACACAACTAAAAAATGGTTGATGGTGATTTCAAGTCCTCTAAACATTTATTTAGCCGTTAAAAACTTTACAACATAAAACAATACGACAAGTACGACACCTTGTGAACCACCCAATTATCTTTAGTTTATTAAAAATTAAAATGTTGATTTAGTGAAACGACTTCATTTTTTATAATTATTTCAATCTGAGCTTTGTATTAAATCCCGAACGATATTATTTTCTTATGCGGATTGCGATTGCTCGATCCTCATCGCCGAGGAGCCATTTTGCGACTGTTACTCCATTTCAACGTGCACAAATTTAAATAAATATGTATAAGTACACTATTTAGTTTGCTCGATTTGTAAACAAAGCTTATCAGCGGTGAAAAATATACTATTGTGAACAACCTAAACGAGCGTAATTCACAATAGCGCTACTATTCATCGAATGAGCTCCATAATACCAAATGAAAATTCGTTCGATCAGCACTTTCGACCACGGTCGAAGATCGAGTGCAACTCGCAATAGGTCATTTATTGAACAGCAAAAACATCGTCGAAGAAAGCCGACATATGGAGCCCTAACCGCGCAAATAACACTGGATCACAAATTTTAGTTTGGTTTTTGTTCTCCAGACGCCTCTATCCAATTGCTATGTAGAGCAAGGTGATTCCGAAAATCTATTTTTTTTCTATGGATACGTTTTCGAGATATTTGTAATTTACCGTTATTCGGCTTAAAATAAAAAGTGGTTCCACTTATGCACGTATATCTTACGAACCAATAAAATCATAATGTAATAAACAAAGTGAAATCAATATATGACATATTTATTTTCGATACGCTTATTTGACAACAGTTTTGTCATTGCATAAACTCATTTGCCAGTAGCAACATTTTCATTGTATTTCAAATTTAAACATTTTATATTGTAATTCAAAAATTATTTATTTTAGAAAATAAAGAGCAACAAACCAAAATTGCATAAAATACCCGACACTTGCTGTTTTTACAGAACTACCCACAAAAAAGAGGAAGGCGTGGGGTGTTCAACTGACAGCACCACCCAAGGTTTGCGCCCTGCACTTCAAATCGAGTGAAATTATTCAAATGCCAAGAGATGCCTGATGCAGTTCCATCAACTCAATTTGCAAGCCTTATTTCGTAATATTTTCAAATATATCTGTGGTCACAAGCAATAACCGCCTAAGTCGACTTAAGAAATGTGAAATCCCCATCTCCCCAGCTAGGCTACTTAAAAAGTTATAGACGAAAATATTTTGGTTTCCCCATAAGGCTAACATTACAATCCAAATATAATATAATCTGCTTTGTCGTCTGAGGGGCTTTTTTAAAAAAAGTTCTTTAAGAAACTATTTTTATTCATAAAAAACTCCATTTTTGTAGGTATTTCGGTCCAGCTCACGTAAATCTTAATATTTTTCCGATATATTTTGGTGAACGTCCTAGAATATAATACATTTTGTAGTCCCGGCGGCAAAACCGCAACTTTTTTTGTTGATGCAGTCTAATGTATATAAGTTTTATGGAGAATTTTATTAGCTTTCATTTGCTGTATCTCATATTAAAGCATTTTCGCAATTTACAGCTCATTTGTAATTTATAAACAAATCATGCTGAAATCAAGTAAATTCGCTTTGTAAAATCTGTTAATAAAAATTCAGAAGAACAAGATTTTTCATTTATTTTAGCCCCCACTGTTGAGGAAATTTGATAAAATGCCTACCATTTGTTTTTTGAAATCAAGTACAAACCACACACTCGTACGTTCACGTGCTATAGAAATTATGAAAGAAAATGTGAACGTACTTGGTTTATGTGAAGTAATTCGATCGAAACAAAGTAATTTATGCTGTAATGTGAACATAGTTTAAGATTGCTAAATTGGTTCGTAAGATATACGTGATTAAGTGTAATCACATTTTGTTTTAAGCTGAATAACGGTAAATTGAAAATATCTCGAAAACTTATCCATAGAATGAAAAGTTAACTAGATTTTCGGAATCAGCGAGCAGTTCTATATAGGAATTGGATAATGGCATCTATTGAACATTTTTGCTGTAAACCAGTGTAATTTATGATTTTTTTTTTTCAAATCTTACTTTTTGATGCAGAAATGCTGTAGATACCTAAGGGTATTTGTGCATCAAAATTAAATTTTGAGAAAAAATGCATGCGACTTAAAGGAAACATGAGACTGTAAAAATTTTGAATATGGAAGTATTAATTTGGCCATTAATACGGGTTTCCCAAATATCTTGACTCCTGCGCCACCCATCGGGAAAATATTTTGCGGAGTTATTCCTTGTTGTTTTCAAATGTCTCGACTCCTGCGTCACCTAGCGGATCAATTTATCTTTTATATTGCATTGTCTTCGGGTTATGAGCTAAGTTTGAAGTATCAGTTATCTAGCTCACATGGAAGTTGATGAAATATTTAGTCTGTTCCAATAGCAGTCCGGTTTACAGGATTTAGTCAGAACTTACAGGAAGTCGTTCCTATTGACATAAAACCTGTAAGTGGGAACACATTTGAGAGAGTAACTGAGCAACTGTTCCTAGTCAGAAGTTACAGGATTTAGTCCGGAGTTTTTTTTCCTGTAAGTTCATGAAAAGTGTTAAACGATCAGCTGATTTACATGTGCAAACAAAAACAGAAAGCGGTGAAAGCAAAGAACCTTATATTTGTTAAAAAATGGAAGTAAACAACGAAATATTGGAATATGTATAGATTTTAATAATTATTTAGTGATATTTCAGCCAAATCAGAGTAGTACCAATGACATGCAAACAAACCGTCTGACGTTTCTACAGAAAATAGTGCTTTTTGCGTTCGTATGCACTTCTGCATCTGTTCTCCTTTTACTCTCATTTGAGAGCGTAAAGTTGTAGTTTGACAGTTCCACAGGTTTTAGTCCGAAGTCCAAAGGAACAGACTAATTGATTTCAAAATTCCAGGACATACATACATACATACAAGTTAAGTTAAACAAGTAAGAAAGTCTAAGTTCGGGCGGAGCCGAACATTAAATACCCGGCGCAATTATTAAATATATGTTTTCCACCTTTCCGAAAACTACCGCTACACGATAAGCCGGGGTGTATAAATTTTAAGTAAATTAGCGTCCTTAAATTTCGAAATATTGAAGTTTCAAGCATTACTGAAATATACCGTTATATTAAAAGCGGTCGTAATTTAGTCCGATTTCAATAATTTTCAACGCTTTGCTTTTATGTGGCAAGCACAATAATCATACCGAGTTTGGTTCAAATTGCTAGAACGGTTAGCGAGATACATATATGTGATCATAAGTGGGCGGTGCCACGCCCATTTTCCAAAATTTTATCATAAGCGTATTTCTTGGTAAAAAATTGTTGCAACCATCAATTTTGAATAAATTAGCTTTAATATTTACTGATTTATCGAGGATTTCGTATTTTTCTAAATTACCGTTATATGGGATGTGGGCGTGGTTATTGTCCGATTTTAAAAATTTTCGGCCATTAAATATGTTGTAGCAGGATCAAGAACTGTGCCAAGTTTGGAAGAAATTGGTGCAGCGGTTACCAAGATATACGCATGTAACCATAAGTGGGCGTGGCTACGCCCATTTGCCAAAATTTTTTAATATTCTTATTTTTCGTCTAAAACTCATTGTAAATATCAATTTTGAGTGAATTATCTTCAGTAGTTACTAAAATATCGCACTTTTCGTATTTCTGAAAATTACCGTTATATGGGAGGTAGGCGTGGTTATTGTCCGATTTCGCCCATTTTCAATACCATCCGTCCCATGCCCAAAAGAAGTCCACGTACCAAGTTTCGTTAAGATATCTCAATTTTTACTCGAGTTATCGTGTGCACAGACGAACGGACGGACGGGCGGACGGACGGACGGACGGACGGACAGACAGTCACCGCTTAATCGATTTCTCTTTTCATTCTGATCATTTATGTATACATTTGTCTATATCTATCTCGATTCGTTTTGCCTGTTACAAACAACCGTTATGTGAACAAAGTTATAATACCCTTGTGCACAAGTGCGCTCGGGTATAAAAAAGTTCGTAAAAAGAATGGAAAGACAAACTGGAAGAGGCAAAAAAGATCAGTTTAGAAAGCAAAATATGTTAATTAAATGACGGCCAACCAAAAAGAGTGCGCGCAAATTTGTAGCAGTCCTATACAAAAGCTCAAACAACTTCCAGTGGCCAAGTGACAGCAACAAAAATTTTCTAAATTTGTTAAAAAAAACAAGTTCTATCTAGGACCACCTTATCAATTAATTAAGAACGAATGCCTACAAATAGCGTAGCAATACATTTTGACGAAATTTTCAGAGTAATACATTTCGAAAAAAGGAGCTCAGCCGGTGTTGTGGACCTAGCCACAAGCAATATGCTGAATTCCCTACCTGACGAGAACATCAATAAGTTACGAACTGCTCTAAATGAAGTTTTCCTAATGAACCAAATCCCAGAAAATGGCGTACGATTAAAGTAGTACCCATTCTGAAGAAGGGCAAAGATTTAAACGTGTATTCCAACGACATCACTATTGCATAAATCTGGGACAGCAAATTAGAGAAAGTCATGTTCGAAACTTACATTCATAACCTGTACGTCAAATGGATAATGGCTATATCTCAATGTTGCCACAACTCTCGTTGTCGTCATCAAACCTCATCGAGCTCACAGATTCTAACCATGACACGCCAGCCAATGTGGTAGACCACTGAGCTAACTTCGCCCCATGTAAACTCTTGTTTCTTTTTTACTCAATGCCAAAACCCCTGAATGTAAGGCTAATTCTCCCTGAGTGATGGCATTCACAACCCGCAACTCTTTAATATCACTTCTTACATACTTGTGAATACATAAATGGTATATGTATTGCATTATCGATTTGTGATTCTTTTTTAGGTCGATACCTTAAACACACTAATAGGATTTACCTAATAAATTGAATTCACCACAACGTTCCGCATTAGCTAATCCTTCTTTAAGTATCTCACAAGTGTAAAGCATTTACAAATCCCACTGCTTATGTAAATGACAATTTTCTGGAATACGTTTGAGTTTTGTATACAGTATTCATGTACATATGTATGCATTTAATAGGGGAGCGCTTTCGACAGAAGCAGCATTTTGATATGAAACAAAATGGTTTTGAAAGCTAAAGTAAATCCCTTTCAATTGTGGCCGTTGAGTCACAACTACCCCTCGACCTAAAAAAATGGTCAAAAGTAGTGTTCTTCGAAGAAAACATGCAAAATCCTCGGGATTTATTCCAAAACAAAAAATTTAGGGATATCAAATTGTGTGAAGGATGCGCAGCTGCATGCAAATCATAAAAAAGGCAATATGTAATGCATTTTTCAAATTGAGGGTTGAAGTTTTTTTCGTTTTTGAGCAGTGGAACCGTGTTTCTCCTCTCAAAGTTATAATATTAGTATAATAAATAATAAAAAATACAAAAATGTTTTTTTTAATATATCTGTTGAATTTTGCATGTTTTTTCGAAGAACACTATTTTTAACCAAATTTTTTAAGGTCAAGAAGTGATTGTGGCTCAATGGCGATATTTCTCCTTGAAAGGCAATTATATTAGCTTCCAAAGCAATTTTGTTTCATATCAAAATATTGCTTCTGTCGAAAACGCTGCGATTGATTGGCATGAAGTGTTAAAAAAGCACATTGTGTGCTATCGAGTTAGCTCAAATATCTTATTTTTCATTCGAGAAATGTAATTTTGACATTTTTAAATTATAAACAATATATAATATAATAAAATAAAATGTCTATCATACTTGGGGGTACAAAGTTTTTGATTCTTCTTTGGCATTTCTCCTCTTCTTCGCAAAACTATTCGATACAATTAGGTTGGACACCGAAAAGTTATCGGTTTAATCTGAGATTATTGTGTAACTTAAGACTAATGAGGGATGAATTTTGTAAAGCTAATCTTTTTTCTAATTACAGATTAGGGAGTTAAGCTCGGAAATTAGGATAATCTACTTATATGTAAACCTACATTACAGCTTTGTAAATAGAAGATAAGATGAACCTGAGTCCTCAGTAAGTCACGACGGAAGCAATGTCCTACGGCCTGTCTATGGTGAGATACAAACATAAATTTCACGGCTAAAATACAACAAAGCTGCTGGAAATGTCGGTGAACGAGTGCCCGACGGCTGGAATGTAAGTGTCCGCTACCCAATCCACAAAAAAGGCGACTCCTATTATTGCATAAACGACTGAAGCCCACCGATAGCGACCTGATTGGACCATATCAGTGTGGCTTTAGACCTGAAAAATCAACCATAGACCAGACATTTCCCCCATTCTGCGTGGTCTGTGTTTCGCATCCTCATGAACTACTAAGGTTGTGTGAAGGAAGGAAGTTTGAAAGGAACTCTCCAAGTCGTCAGACAATATGACTTCTTCTTCTTATTTGGCGCTGTAACCGATTTTTGCCGAGTTCAACAAAGCACATCAGTCGTTTCTCTTCCGTTCTAACTGACGCCAATTTTAAATGCCAAGTGAAGCCAAGTCCTTATCCACCTGGTATTTCCATCGCATTCGGGGCCACCTTCTTGCTCTGCTACCACCAGCTGGTTCCGAAATGAAAACTTTCAGAGCTAGAGCGTCGGTATCCATTAGAACGGTATGGCCAAGCTAGCAGAGCCGCTGTATTTTAATTCGCTGCACTATGTCCATGTAAAGCTCATACAGCTCATCGTTCCATTGTCTGTCATGTAAATAGAGAAGAGACCACTTTGCAAGTTTTGGCTATTTTTCTTTGTTTAAAAGAATGTTTATTATTTTTTGTGAACATACTATAGCTTACTATCCAAGGCACGTTGAACAGGTAGTATCATTAGAGCAGCTGATGTCAAATATTTTTAATTTATTAAAAATTCTAAATTGTTAAAATCTATTTGCACGAGAAACCCTTTTCCATACAAAACAAGCGATTGAATAGCAGCTTTTGGAACGTTCGCCCGACTCAGCAGCACAACCGCTGATTACTGGGTCTAGCAAAGGATGGATCAATGCTTCGAGAAGCAAACAAATTTACTAAGAAAGAAAGTTGCAACAATTTAAATTTTTTTCCAATTTCAATTTTTTATTTTCTATTTTTTGTATTTACATGGCACGCTTTGATTTATAAGCAAAAAATCAGAACAGTTTTTGACACTTTCGATACCAGAAGCAACATCAAGACTCACGCCACAAATCGGAGGAGAAGCTCGGCCAAACACTAACATATGTTTAAGCGCCAACTATTATTATTATCTAAGAAAACATCATACTTGTAAATGGAAATTTCAAACTCTTTAAAAGATTTATAAAAATTCGACGAGTATTATTTGTTCGCGCATTTTCTTCCATACAAAGAAGAAAAATGTGCAACACCTTCCACAAAAAAAATTTCAAAGGAAATCGAATCAAAAAGCTCAAGATTTTGATGAAACTTAAAAGAATTTTCCTGATTTTTGTCCAAAGTTTAAAATACGACCATGGTTTTCCTTAGATAACGAGCTACACTTTCATAAAAAAGTAATAAACATTAAATAAACGAAATTGAAATAGACGAGGATTGCTAAAATGTCTTTTCCTTATTTCCATATATGTATGCTCCCCACTGTATTTGTGTACGATTGTATGATCGTACCAAAGAGGGAGTCTATTTCATCGAATTTTATTGCCGTTACGTTAGGGACACGATGTGTTTAAATTTTAACACAAAAGCAAGTGTGCAACTCTTATACAATAATTAATTTTAAGGTGTGTATGTATATGCATATGTATGTAGGTATAGAACGTTCCATGTCAACCGTAACAGCTATATTATCAAAAATTGATGCAATAAAAAAAGGTTCAAGGACTGAAAATTTTTGTTCAGTTTTGCTATTTTAAAAGCAGTGTGGCGATTTTGGGAATTGTATATGGCGGCTTCAGTAGAAGTGATGCCATTCATCAAACTCACGAACCTACAGATAATATCATTTATAAAATTGACAAAACCTTATAAATTAAATGAAAGGATACTTTTTTAAGCATTGTTTGGGTCGCTGAATTACAATCTGGTGGCGAATTTTAAAACTCAAAATGGCGAATCCAAGCTGGAGGACGATTTCTTTCATTCAACATTTTTGCTCGAAGTTTGAAACTCGGGGTCTTTTTGGATTGCTGAACTTAAATCTTGTGTCAAGTTTTAAAAATTATAAACGGCGGATCCATATTGGATCCACCACTTATCACGGAACAGTTAAAATCGAACGTAAGTACATGGCGTATGAGTAACGTTTTCATCTCAACGGAGTAACTCATACGCCATGTACGTACGTTCGATTTTAATTCATCCTACTTTTCCATTAACTGAAATTTTGTCTGCCAGAACTGTACTGAGAAAATAAATCTCCATAACAAATTTAACATTCATCCGTGAGTAATTTTTCCAAACGAATTCGGTGTTACAGTGTCAAATGCATACAAAATGCATTGTTTTAATGTGAAATTAGTGTAACAATATTTATTTTGGTGAAAAATGTGTTGGAATATGAATAAAACTTGGGTTTTTTTAGGAAAGAACTATTTTCATTTATTTCATATTTACTACCTTATTAAGTATCTCGAATGATAGGCCGCACGACGGATTCGTCTGAGCCGACACCGTCTCTGATTGCAATTTTATTATCGTCTTCGACTTGCATTATATTCCACCGGACGAATTTTTGAAGCATTCCTCTGCTTGGTTTGTGCGGGAAATGCATAAGTCGCTTAAACAAATGTGTTTGTTGTTGAAGCAAGGTATAAGAAATTAAAAACCTTAAACCCGTTTTTCTCGATATTTTTATTGTTTTTAATTATCACATTCTTTTAGCAATCGAGAGCTATGTCTATAGTAACCTTATTTTGATTAAATACATACTTGTAAATTTGTATAATTGTGCTCGCATACAACGTGCCTATTTACGTATATACATCTAATCGAATGTTTCAAATTCTAGGAAAATGCTTTGCATGGAAATGTTTAGCGATAATAAATAAAGTGAAGTGTTGTCAACTAGTTATGGTACACTGCATTTTTCTAGTGTACTATATGTATACTTACGGTGACCAGATTTCTGTGGCCAAAAATCGGGACCTTTCTAAAGCATTGAATCCACTAGGGATGGGTAGTGGTGGGTTTAAATTCGATTTTTTTCGAATTTCAAACATTTCACAACCATTCGATTATTCGATTCGATATTTGGTGGTGCAAATTCGAAGTTTCAACAATTATTTTTACCGAAAATTTAAAAGATTGTTTGTAAGAATGGTAACTCGAATCGAAAAAGAGGTAACTTACATTAATGTGATTAATTATCCGTATCGCTTTTCTTAGCTTCACAACCAAAAATTATTACAAATAAAAAGTATTTTTTCTTAAATAAATATCTCAAAAAATTTTCAGAAAAAAAATCCAAAACTTTTTCAGTTATTTTTTAGTATCAAACTAAGAAACAAATAACAAAATATATATTGAAACAAATTTTTTGGGACGTATAATGCTTTTATTTATTTTTCTTGCTTTACAAAAACCAGAGCAATTGGTACTTACTTCACGTTACACACTTAGATATTTATACGTATGTTTATACTTATACGACGAAAAGTCTTGTATTTATGTAATGTAAACGTGCAATTTCGCTTTTTAAAGCGTAAAGTAAACAAGGAACAAAAAATAATAGGGAATGGGGAGTTCTATCGAGCCACATTTTTGGTTTGTCCATAGCTAAACGGCTGGAATTCTTGACTTATGCCGAAAATTTCACATCACATCAGTGATGAAAACGGAATGTCAATCACCTTACCTCACCTACATTTGGTCAGTTTTTATGATGTAATGAATATGCATTTGACATCAAATGAACAGCTGTTGTTTTGATGTCAGTAATTTTTACATAATGAAAAGCAAACATTAGATACAGTTTTTAAATTATAATCTGAATTCTTATTTATTTTTTATGAATTTATTTGTATATTAATACTTAAACATTTATCGAAGTTCCGACTGTTCCACTTTCTTGTATATTTTTAATTCATTCGATACATCGAAAATATCGATTTTTATATACGACACATCGATGCAATGCTTCGATGCATCAGATCATAAGACCTCGATGTATTTTTGATGCCACCCACAGTGATGCCAATTTTTTTTTTTTGCAAATAAAGACGAAATTCGATTTTTCGAAACTTCGAAGCTTTGGACATCGAATTTACCCATCCCTAATTTTTAGAATAAAAGGACATAACATCTTTTAATACAGTTTTACTTAAATCAAAACAAGAGAAGAAAACTTGAAAAATGATCGCAAAAATGTTTACACACAAAATATACATACGTTGATATATAAATAAAAATTTCAAACTTTGTATAACATTTATAAAAATTCGATGTTGAGAAAATGAGCAAGACCTTCCCAAAAAAAATTTACCAAAAATCAACGGTACTTATAATATTTCTAAGAAATCTATACTAATTATAAAAAGAGAAGTCCCTTTTTTTGTAACAGGTAATCTCGCGAACGGCTAGTCCGATTTTCATGAAATTTTGTATACAAATAGCTTTCGGTAACCACCATGTTTTAGGCTAAAAAAATTTTACTTTTTTTCGGGTAGGTGGACCAGGGACCGGTCTATTCGAAAAAATCTTATTATAGTCCGATTTGCATAAAATTTAGTACGTAAGTAGGTTTTTAGCATATATTAGCATATATGACCCATTTTTTCCGGGAAGTGGTCCAGGGACCGATCTGTTCGAAAAAATCGAATTTACGGTCCGATTTGATTAAAATTCGGTGCGCGGGTAGCTTTTTAGCATATATTAGGATATATGGTTCATTTTTTCCGAGAAGTGGACCAGGGACTGATCTGTTCGAAGAAATCGTATTTATGGTCCGATTTGCTTAAAATTCGGTACGTAGGTAGCCTTTTGCCTGGATAAGCTTATAGATTCCTGTTTTCCAATTTTCATGCAATTTCGAATATAAATAGCTTTAAGTAACGACCATATCAAGGGGCGAATTCGTCACTAGGCAAGATTTTTTTGCGCCAATCAGAAACAATGGATACTGTCAAAATATAATTATAATATATAATATATCTCAACTAATATATATATAGAACCGTTTGTTAGTTTTTGCAAGGCTCGAGAGCGGCTGAACCGATTTTTTTGAAACTGCCACCTGCCGCACGTGTCCCAAGGATGGTTTTAGGCTGAAAAAAAATCTATATGTAAAGGGGGCGTGGCACTTCCCATACAAACCGAATTTCTCATGCTACATATCTCTGAAAGTGTGCATGGTAGAGTTTTGGAAATTGGTATGGAGATATACGAAATCAATCGCATACTCTTGGAGAAAAATTTTAGCTATTGTAAAAAGGGGTGTGACATCTCCCATACGAACCGAATTTTTCATACTGCTTATCTCTGGTAGAGTTCTAGAGTTTTGTATGGAGATGTACGAAATAAACCGCATACTCTTGGAGAAAAATTGGAACTATTGGAAAAGGGGGCGTGGCATCTTCCATACAAACCGAATTTTTCATACTGCCTATTTTGGAAGTGTTCATGGTAGAGTTCTGGAACTTGGTATGGAGATATACGAAATCAATCGCATACTCATGAAGAAAGAGGGCATCTCTTGGAAAGGGGGCGTGGCACCTCCCATATAAATCGAATTTTTATACTGCATGTCTCTGAAAGTATTCATGGTACAGTACTGGAACTTCGTATGGAGATATGTATATAGTTGAAATTAAGCCCATACTCATGGAGAAAATTTGGGCTATTTGAAAAGGGGTGTGAGGCCTACAAACGTACCGACCTTCAGCTATCTTTGAATGAATTTTTGTATTCTTCTGTAGGTGTGTTTGTGAGTGATCTCCTCCTAAATGGTTGTACGGATTTTAACGAAACTTTTTGTGTATTTGAGTGGGTCTCTGGATGGTTTAGTTTCACAATTTAATCCGACAGTTGGCGCTGTAGTTGAGTTATTAAAAAAATCTTATTTATGATCCGATTTGGCTAATGTTTTAAATATGTATGCAATACTATTGCAAAAACGTGCTGCCAAGTGGTGCTGAAGTCGAACTATTACTAAAAATAGCCAAGTGAGAAAAGGGGCCGTGAAGGTCAGATTAAATCGACCTGTTGCACCATTGAGTATATCGAACGCTCCTGCGTTGCAATTGGCCCAATGGATGTGATTTTCCAATATTATTATGCGTTCAAACTTTTAAGGTATTTCGTCTGAAATAAGTATATGTATATTGCATTTCTGTAGAACAATGATTCGCACCCATTTTGAAATTGCCACCTACTATACTGTAAAGCTTCTAGGACATTCACTATAGAACCGGGTCATTGTTGCCGCCAGGGAGTGAAGAGGAAAAAATTTATTTCGCTTTGCGAATAACCGTGCAATGAAATGCCGCACAACTGGAGAATTTCAAGAACGGATATAACACTTTCCTTAGGTTATTTAAAGCGGCAAATGACCACCAAACCTTAATCTTAGCAGACAAATGTGCCAATGAAAATCGTAAACGTGAATTGTTTGTGAAAATGTTGGACCAAAAAGTTTCAATAAAATACATACAAATTTTGGGCGGGACGAAGTTCGCCGGGTATGCTAGTCTAATTATAAAGCTTAAAATTTCAATGAAACTTTATACAAAGTTTGAAATTTGGTCTTTACTAGAGTTGTCAAACTATCGATGGCACTATCGATAGTATCGATAGTTTCAATTTTTTTAGACTATCAATACTCATTGATAGTTTTTTCTTATACTATCAAAAATATCGATAGTTTAGTAAGACTATCGAACTATTGTTGGTAATACCTGAATTTTTTAATTTGAATTAAAAATTTTGTTTTTTAGTTTTGTTTTTTTCGAGACTATCGTGAATATTGATAGTTTTTCTGAAAACTATCAAAACTATCGATGGTGTGACTATCGATAGTTTGACACCTCTAGTCTTTATTAGATAACGAGCTACACTTTCATAAGAAATAATAAACATTAAATTATATATAGGGGAATAGCCAAATAGCTAATATGTCTCTTTCCTATTTATATTTTCGCCACTGTATCTACAGCTTATATTTTTCATATCCTTGATTTGTTTGAGGGAATCAGTATCTATTGTTTTTATAATTTCACTTAATTCAAGTTAGAATTGTTTCATTCAAAAAACCTAGTAAATAATTATAAAAACATTAAACAAATTTTGTCAAGAATGATAGACTGGAATATAGCGAGTACCAGTTTGACAGAATAAAACATAACACAGCCTTCATCGCAGCAAACTTCGCATGTTGAATTTAACATAAATGAAACGCAGCCAACTTATGTTTATGTCACTGAAGCCTAAGATGCCACAACAAAAATGTAAACAAACAAAAGGAAATGTCAAAAAAAGCAGTCACTGGCAACACCGTATTGTGTTTGCTGCGGCAGTTACTGCCAATATTAGCAGTAACAGCTGATTTTAAAAACTGCCACTACCACTGCGCTATTGTATTTTGGGCTATAACAAAGGATCATCGAAAATAAGGTTGCTGGCTATGTTTATGGCTCCCTTATATTCAATGTAGGACGCTGTGGTGTAGTGGTAAGCAGTGCGCGCTTCCACTCCGCAAGGCCTGGGTTCAAGCCCTGGTCAAAGCAAAATCGCAAAAAATATAGAAAAAAGGTTTTTTCTTAACAGCGGTCATCCCTCGGCAGACAATGGTAAACCTCCGAGTGTATTTCTGCCATGAAAAACAGCTTCTCATAAAAATACAATCGCCGTTCGGAGTCGGCGTAAAACTGTAGGTCCCTCCGCTTTGTGTGACATCAAGGCGCACGACACAAATCGGAGGAAAAGCTCGGGCAAACACTAACATATGCGTAAGCGCCAATCTATTATTATTATTATTATTATTATTATTATATTCTATGTCCTCTGTGATAACGAATGTGCTGCCACGTTTGTGCGAAAAATTGTTTTTGGGCCAGAACTCAGAGAGGCTCTTATAAAATTAGTAGAGAAAACACTGAAAATCGGAATTTAATCCGTACAAATATGAAATAAATAATATAAAAAAAACTTTTTAATATACAACGCTTTTATAAATGGACTAAAAAGTAGAAAATAATACTTCTCAGTCCCATAGAATTTGTTTTGATATCTTTTGATTTTGAAATTTTAGCAAAAGTCATTATAAACAATCTATGAAATTGAAAATGAAAAACGTGGAGCGCATGCAATACAAAGCATTCGATTTAATTGACAATAGTCAAACTACATAACGTAGACCTAAAATTTCTACAGCGAAAGTAGAACTTTGAAATCGATTTTAAGCGGTCGTTATTCATATACCCACATACATACATACATATATTACTTTTCATATCAATTCAAGTGTATTACATGCGCCCCACGCTTTTCATTTTCAATTTCATAGATTGTTTATAATGACTTTTGCTAAAATTTCAAAATCAAAAGTTATCAAAACAAATTCTATGGGACTGAGAAATATTATTTTCTACTTTTTAGTCCATTTATAAAAGCGTTGTATATTAAAAAGTTTTTTTTATTTTATTTATTTTCTACTTTTTAGTCCTGTCTGAATAAAAGTTTGCAATAGATATTAAAATAATTCAACGATATTAATAGAAAGGTGCACACACATGCATTTACATATGTATGTACATACAAACGAGCACCAATTAATTTTATTTAAAGAAATGGCGTGTCGTCTATTTCCGGTGTAGCAAACGTAGTACATAGGGCGACATCTAGATGTCATCTACCTCGCCCTATTCACTATGCTTTTTTATAGGAGCTTTTCAAAGCTTTGCTTTATGGTGTCGGACACACAACATTGAAAGTTTCTGGAACACAACATTGAAAGTTTCTGGAACACAACAATGCAAGTTGATAAAAGCGTTGTAATAAAATAGAGACACTTTTTCGTCGTTCAGTAGGACAATTTTCTCAAACTCAGTACTCTTCCGCCAAAATCGGTACGAATGGTCACCGTATGTATTTTGCAAGCACACTTATAAATGTAAATGAAGGTATGTATGTATATAAGCTTACATCGAAGAGCTTGTAACCAAATTTTATGCCTCAAGGTATTTAATTTTTGTAATATCTTTACCTAACAGATCGAGTAATTACATGCCCAACTAATGTCATTCATTAACCGATATTTGAAATGTACATACATACGCACGAAGTACATGTACATAAGTTGTGAAGGTGTAAAACTGTATATACAAATGTATGTACATAAATATGTAAGTAGGATGGAAAAATTGCATGCATTCTTGTGATTGCAATGGAATTTTGGTAAATGGTGTTACTCGCCAAACCATTCCATTTCAACAACTTTTATAGCATTGCCAATAAAGTGTTGATAAGGTTTGATACTCGTCTTCCAATCAATTTTATTATGGCTGCTTATTTGAAACGTAATCCATTTTAACATGCATATCTACTGTAGAACGCGAATAAGCTAAGAATAGTCTACCATCCTTTCCACCAATTTCGATGACAATTGTTTACTTGCACAGTTACGCAAGATTTTCTTTTATTGTTGCTTTATTTTCCTCTTTATCTTGACCTTATTTAACGCACCTACATACATACCTACGATTACATTTACGTTAAGCGTAAAGAATTGCTTATTACACGTTCGCTCAAACACCTCCAGTCATACGTTGGACATTCATTTTTACAGTGGTGCTGCCCCGTACAGGTAAGTGTCCGAAAGTCGACTTTTTTTGTAAAAATGATTCAATTAAATAATCAGAATTGCAAAAAGGTGCATTTCTGGACAAAATATTACATATTTACTTTTGTTACGTTGATTTCAGACATATGGGCAAATCACCGAACCCTTTAAATTCATTTTGATTATTTCATTTTACTTTTAATAAAAAAATGCTGACAATTTTTATAACAAATTTTACTTGTTATTGCACCTTATCTATTTTTTTTATTTTAACGATGGACCATTGTGAATGGTGGGACATTTGACTACATAATCTGAAAAACTGTGAATTTTTAGCAAAAAATTTAAGTGATTTTTTGCAAAAAGCTTTTTGAAAAAAGCCTTTTGAAATGTCAATATTAATATTAAATATTTAAAAAAAACATCAGCCACACTATGCAAAAGATCTGAAAATCCACACATACAAATTCATTGTGTTTATGAAAAAATTGGCAAACTCTGACAATGATTCCCGATTTTAAAAAGTCCGGCATCCATTGTTTCAGTAATAAAAGAGCTTTTTGAACAATAGCAAATAATTGACAACTTTCATAGAAATTTTTGAAAGTACCGTAAGTTAAAGTTTGAAAAATTAAGAAAAAATGGAGCTTTTTTAAATTTACCCAATGAAAATTCCCATCAATCAAAGTCTGGCAATAGAACTTTATCCTTAATTTTAAAGGTCAATAATTCCTCTTTCCAAAACAAATTTGATTATTTAAACTTTATGAAAATTGGCCAATCTATTAACAGATAAGTAAGTCAAGTGCGAAGAAAACGTTTTTTTTTAATAAAAAAATGGAGGGTCCATGAACTATAAGAAACCTATTTACATGTTGTACTCTACCCAGGACTGCCAGCTATCCTTATCTATGAAGTGCCATATTGGGGATATAAAAGTGCCAAAATATGCCATATAGAAAAATAAAAGTAACAAAAAAGGGGCCATTATTTTTAGTTCTTCCCATTAAGCATTAAAATTACAAACACATTCTTAAAACAAAAGTCCAATTCCAAAGAAAGATAAGCTAGTTGTATACACCATAGAAATTAGAAAATTTTAGTTGAGAAAAAGAAGCCCAGAATTTGAGAAACAGATGATTCACGTTGTTTTTGTTTTTGTCACTTAAATGCAAACTCTTGGAAATTGGAAATTTCACAAATTTGATTTTAAGTATATAAAGATTGAAAATACATCATCAGGCCATTCACTATTCCTTAAAAGCACCAAGTAAATGCAGGCAACATGTAAACACAAAACAGCTGATATTCACTTTGAAACTTTATCCATTTTTACCCGGGGAAAAACTGCTGGCTCTTTCGGGCAGGAAGACGTACCGATTTTATCAGTACAGTACTGATTTTTCAACTCTTGTACTGATTTTATTCACTTCTTCAATCAGTACGCTAATGTCCCGATTTGTGAAATTTTGTACAGATTTGTACTGAATTTTCAATTCAAACCAAACATTTTAGGATTTTCTTAAGGTTTTTACATAACGTTGGAACTGTACTGTAAAATGTAAGAAGAAAATAATTTAATTATATTTGACATGTTTCAGATAATGTTTGATATGCTCAAAAAATAAATACAACGAAAAGATCAATCTTGTTAAGGGGATATCGCCGGGTCGTTTCATACCAGTTGCGATAATATGATGGAGCTTAAGTTATTTAAAAAGAAGGCTGACTTTTTTTGTCGAATGTTGCTAGTTATCTCGAAAATAACTTTCAGTTTAATAACAACAAATTTGAATATTCGAATGGCTTTTGCCTATAACTTACAATTCTTTTTTCACAATTTACTGACATTGTAAAAGACTTTTGCATGCACAATAGTTAGATACTCTTTTTAGCGAATTATTAGTCTTACAAAGCTTTTGCGTGGTTGAAAAAATTAATTAAGCCATAAGAATATATAGATTGAGTCCTTAAATATTTGTACTTTTCCACATTTGAAAAAAATTGTAGTTTTGTTAAAACCAGGGGCTATAATCATTATAAGTAAAATTATTTAAACCATAATTTAATCACTATTTTATGATTGTTTTATCGCTCAACGGAAATAATTATTATTCGATTTTTACTTTTTCGATCGCAAGTAATGATTATTTTATGATTTTTACTTTTTCGCTGAGATTATAATTATTATTGAGTTTTATTTTTCCACTTAGAAATAATTATTATTTATAAAACTTAAAAGGCTATATAGACGAAACCAACAAAAATTTTGACCTGCAAATTTTGGGACTTGTTTCTTTTATTATAGTGTCGCTACCTCTGAAAGGGATATGTAGGAAATTACCCTAATATATCTTTTGAGTTTTTTTAATAATTAGTACTCTTAAGTGAAAAAAAAATCAATATTAATTATTATCTTTGAGCGAAAAATTAAAAATCATAAAATAATCATTATTTTTGATCGAAAAAAACAGATATTAATTATTATTTTTTATTTTTATTGGTTAGACTCGAAAAATAAAAATCATTATAGATGACAGTAGAGCGTACGAATACAAATATGTGAGTACAGCTAAAATTGGTTTACGACGCCTACAACATGTTGATTTTTTTAATTAAAAGTTAAAAGATAAAGATTATTTACGTCCCTGTGTCAAACGAAGCAACTGAGAGGATCTTAAGTATAAAGTTTGCTTCCTGACGCAAAGTGAGAAACCGGCTTCTAATTAAAATTTACTAAAGTGAACTTCATATTAAAAGTAATTTTAAAATGAATGTATAGAATTCTTTGACTATTTAAACCCTGAAGATGGAAATGATCTCATTATTGCTATTCAAAAAGTCACAAATATAAAATAATTTATTGGCTCCTGTGTATAATGATGTGTACACTCATTTTAAAATGGATAACACCTTTAGTAATTATGAACTATATTTTATTTATATACCAAAATATTGTTAAAAACAAGTACTCTGGCGGTTTAAAGTATTATCTGTTACTTAGATTCATAATTTTGCTTTGAATAAAAGTGTACTGAAAAGTACTGATTTTTTTAGCATGAAAAAGCCTAACGTACTTATTTCGCGCATAAAAAATCTGGCAACCCTACACTTACGATCCAATACGTTCGAATTTTCGCATACGGGAAAACAAACCTATTCTTTTAGATAATTCAAATTTGAAATGTTCTAAGGTTACTTAGCCAATCGTTTGATTAATATATCTACACTTATAGAGTAAAATATGAGCATCATAAACGTCCTCTAAATTTATATGTACTTAGAAACGTAAGTTTTGGTACTAGCTCCTCCTTTGGCAAAAATTTTGGAAGGTGCCCCAAATCCTATCTTGGGAAACAATTTCTTCGACCACTCTACTGTACATATACAGGAGATTAATTTTTGAAAAAAAAGTGTAATGAGTAGAATATAATTTTTTCCCCAAGCATTTCTTAAAAATTTATTATCTTAAAAATTAATTACTTTTGCAAATGTCCCAACGCACATAGGGGTATTTGAACGATTTAGGCGGCCAAAAACCAATTTGATAAAATTTTGGAGAAAACTTAAAAAATTAGTCACATTCGATAGAGAACATTCCAAATAACATTTTCCAGTCCCCCTCACTTTTCTAACTTGCACAGCGAACGCTCACCGTTGACCGGAAACAGAATATTCTAACGCTGCTTATAAATAAATTTTCGCTCTCTAGAAAGATCGTGACGGTTTTAAGTTAATATTTTGATTACTGCATTATATTCTTAAAAAGTAGTGATGGCTCCGTATACAGACCGTAACAATGCATTTAAGCGTAAATTTTTTTTAATAATTTTATTAAGCAAAAGTTCGATTTAAATGTAACGAAAATAGCGGTTTTCAACGAGTGTTTTTTTGTTAATTTCTGTGAATATTGAGGAATTAGTTGTATCCCCGGGAGAGATCGCGTTAATATTCTTTGTTCAATTGAAAGCTTAGAAATTTGGCTAATATAGTGTGAAAAGAATGCCCGCAGAAAATGGCAGATAAGTGGTATTTCTTAACTTAGAAAATGTATTAAGGAAAAATCTAAAAACGCGACTAGTATATAGTAACACTACTTTACATCTAATTTAAACTAAAATTAAACTTCTCAGATGAATTTGAGGCCGCTGAACTAGAATATGAATCCATTTAATTTAACAAATAAATAGTTTTCGAGATATTAGCAAAAGTCATGTTTTCTTGGACCTTTCGGTCCTGTTGCTAGAAATCTGCGGGAATCTAAGGCGAACCCAACTATGTTATATATTTCGGAATAAACATTTGTTTTCCTTTACATTGCTGTTATATAAGTGTTGATTAAAGAAATAGTTTTGGGTATACAAGCGTTTAAATTTAGATAAATCTACGATATTTCAGTAAATATTGTATCCAAATTGTTAAAAATTAGTATGTAAACTAAAATTTTGGAACAAAATAGGATTATTATTAAAGTTTTAGAAAATGGGTGTGGCCCCGCCCACTTATAATGAAATGCTGTATATCAATATCCACTTCACTACTTCCGTACCAAACTCGGTATGAGCCTTGCTTAGGCTATATCTAACATAACTGCTAAAAATTCTTGAAATCGGGCGATAACCACTCCCACTTCCCATATAACGGTGATTTACAGAAACGCGAAAACTGCGATAAATCAATAACTACTGAAGCTAATTCACACTAAATCGATTCTTGGAATAACCTCTTAGCATTAATGAAAATTATAAACTTTTGGATAATGGGCGTGGCGCCGCGCACTTTTGACCACAAATGCATATCTCGGTAACCGATTTATCAAATTGTGCCAAACTCGGTGCACTTGGTATGGAAAAGCAATGCGTTGAAAATACGAAAACTCCGATATTTCAGTAATTTAGGACGCTAATTTACTCCAAGTTAATGCTTACAAAATTCTCTTAACAATAAATAAGACTGTTATTATTACAAAAATGTAGTTTTATTACAATGGGTGCGTTCGAGTTACGTAATAATTACCGGAATATTGCAGACTTGTTGCTTTCCTGATGACATGTTGCTGAAGCTCAACTTCAACTTTTCTAAAATGTTGCAGAAATTGCGCGGTAAAAATGTTTATGTTGCTTTTGATTTGCGCCAATGATGAGTAACTGATTGTCAAAATTTTATTCGTCCAAATTTTCGCGTAGAACGTGATACTCTTTCATAAAAGAGTAACACTGCCGCATTAATTGCACCTCGAATACACCCATTTCTTACCTATCCTGTGATACATATTTGAATTATTTAATTCCTTCAATTAAAGTTGAATTTGATTTTTTAAACCCTGGAAGGTTCCTTAGAGATAAAGCCTTTTGAAACCCATTTTCATTGATACCCATATTGCAGCAATTCATATAACAAATTGAACAAAATTTTTTAACAGGTGGCAACTCTGTTAATTTTTTAACCTACTTGATTTTAAACATTTACAATTCTATATGTCATAACACGTCTTTTCTAAATATTTCGAGTTGAAATATTCATAAAAATAATTTTGGCCGCATAAATCGGCTAAATACCCCTATGTGCAACGGCCCTTATCTTAAACCACGTTAAAAATTAACACATATGATTACAGAAAACTGTGGGCACGACAATTGTTAACACCCCAATTCGAAACGGACGTCGATAATCCAATTCTTTTAGTATTGGAAGCGTAATAAACAATAAATATAGCCCATACATACATATTTACATATATGTATTTGTATGTATGTATATATGTATATAGGCGTATGTATAAATTTATGTACATACCCAGCGAGACTAGAAGCGCTCCATTAGTGCTATTGGAGCGCTCCATAAACAGCAGTAAGAGCTCCCTTTCTAATTTCATACTTCATTGTATTTTACATTGCGTGTCATTAGAAAGAAGCGCTCCCTTGATGGTCCTAAAGAACCCTTGGTGAGCGCTTCAGCCAAGGCATTTAAAAAGCGATGCATGCAAATATTAATGTTTCTTATTATATTTACATACTTATATTTTAATTAAATAATGGAGTTTTTGTAAACCATTTGATGGTTATAGCAGAGTGTACTTATAAACATGGTTCTTTGCTTTTCTACGTGGTATACATATGAAAATAAATACATACATACATACATACGTACATACGTACATACATACGTATACGTTTCCACATAAATTATCTTTTTTTAAAAGAAAATATCTTATGTACCCAGTAGAACTTGGGAGCATCGTACGATTGCTCGGTGAGTACTCCCTTGTGAGTATACGAATACTCCCCATTGCTCCCTATGCTTCTGTGTATAAGCATGTAATTTTGTATACTCCCTTTAACATTGGATGTCCTAGGAGGGGGAGTAATCCCTTTTTCCTCCTAAACGAGCAATCGGGGAGCACGCACATAATTATCATCCCACAAACCTCCTAATGGAGCAATACGGGAGTACTCCCTTAGTTACCTCCCAGAAACCTCCCAAAAAGACAACAAGGGAGTGCACATAGAAAAAAACCCACATTCCTCCCTAACGAGTAGTAAGGGAGTACTCCCATAAGAGTCATCCCGGAAGCCTCCTGTACGAGTAATAAAAGATCGTCTCTATACTCCCGAATTTCTCCTCATGGAGTAATCGAGGACTACTCCCACATTGCTCCATAACGAGCATTTTACATAAGCTAAAAGATTTTGCTTTTTAAACAATTCATTTATTTAATTTTTTAATCATATACATATATACATACATACTTATGCACATAAATGCAAGATTTAAGCTGATTATTACAAAAACAGAAAAAAACATAAATAAGTATTATTACATTATTAACTAAAATTAGATATCGAACAGTAATCACAAACTCAAACATTATACATACATACATATATACTTTTATATAATCCACAAGATAAGTGTGGCGAGGATGATTTCCTGGAAAAGTTATTTGTTGGGAGTGGACCAAACGATTCACGCCTTGAAAAATTTCCGGCTGTACCCAGTTAATTTTCTGGGCGGGGCAAGATTGCAACGCTAGAACTTAGACGCCTTAATTGCTGGCCCCGTAATCTGAAATATATTTTGAATTAAATAATACAATCATTTATAAGTTTAAACAAATGCTGTCATACATACCAGCGGCTCTAAAGATTGGCTCTCCAATTTATTTGACTGTTTCCTGATTTTAATTTTTCAATAAGAAATACATATGTATGTATGTAAGTATGAATGTACACATCCGTTATCTGTCTTGCTTTCTTCATACATTTTCCAAAAACACAAAATTATGTTGAAGAAGGTGCGTATAGCTCTCCTATCAATCAAAAATAATACTCCTGGATTGCTCGCTTAGGAGACATCGATTTTTGCTCCTAAGCGAGTAATAACGGAATACAAAACCAACAAATCTCGCTTATACCTCCGAAATCATGTATCCCGGAGGATACTTTTATTGCTCACTTGGGAGATCTCCCATTATACTACTAAGTGAGTAATACAGGAGTGCAAAACCGACTAATCTCGCTTATTGCTCCCAAATCATGCCTCAGGGAGCATTCTTTAATTGCTAGCTTAGGAGATGTCCCTATTGACTCCTTAACGAGTAATAAGGGTTACTCCCTTACTCCACAAATCTCTCTTATCGATCCGAAATCAGGTCAAAAGAGTACTCCTTTTATTCCTCACTTAGGGAGATCTCCATTCAAGTTCTAGTGGGTAACTACTCAAAATGATATTTATTTCTAAGTATTGTTCATGGTTCAATAATTACACAGAGAGCGCATATTCCGATCTGCCTTATTTGACAAACATCATTGTTGCCCACACTAAGTAAACATTGCTAGGGAAAAAGGATATTACCATACCACACGTGCTTTTTTAAACAAACCTTCTTGCAGAGGATTTATCTAATTTGCAAAATCCGAAAAAAAAACATTTGCTTAGTAAATAAATTAAAAATTTGTATGGCTCACTTCATTTCAAACGTTTTTCTTTTGTTTTGAAAAATTATAAAAATTAAATTGAGCGAAAACAAAAAGCAAAGGGTAAGGCTATCTCAAGTGGGTCACAAATTTGCCGACGTTCATATTCCCAGGTGCAAATGAATAACACTCCGTAAATTTCATTGAAAAATTTTCAAATTTAAACTTTTCATGAGCATTTGAATTTTTTTACAATGGTACGTAATTTATTTTATTTTCTCTGAATATACAAATTGTAAAGCGATGACATACAACCCCCTCTAATACCTACCTACTGATAACAGTAGTTCATTCCCAATCATAACTTTAGTGTGGGTGCTTACACACTCCGTATTCATACGATGTGTATATATTAGAGTGGTTTTAAAAAATCGACTTTTACAGGTGCTCACGTCTAGAAATATGCTACTTAGTGAAAAAATACTATTGTGAATGTTTGAGCCTAATCGGAACAAGCCTTCACGTGCTGAAAGTGCCCTGAAGTTTGAAAAAATGACAATTTTTCGAGAAAATATGATATTTTTTTGCTTCACTGCTCCCTACTTGCTCCTTTGGGGAGCAGCTCACTTTCCGTCCCGTTGGGTATGTATACCAAGTTAACTTGTCCGATTTATCTAACACATATATATACTTTTTTATGTGATCCCAGTCAGCGAAATAAGGAACAAGGTGGCCTCTTTCTATATATTTTTAATTCGTTTTTCCCCCTTTTCATGGATTTTCCAGAGTTTATGGTCGTTGATTCAATTTCCTTTGAAAGGGGAAAGATTACATGAACAACTCATTACAAATATTAGTTGTGATCTTGTATGAGTCCGAACTAACCATTTTTTACCAGGATTTATCTGATTTTACTGGAAATTGATCCCGTACTCAGTTCTCTGACAACTGAGAGGCCAAATAAGAGAGTAAATAAAGTCCTCTCTTTATCAGAAGTTACCAGTTTTCGTCCGAAAATTTTTTGTTGGGAAATTGTGGTAAATGTGTCAGACGATCAGCTGTAGTGTGTTTGAAACCAAATTGTAAACAAAAGAAAGTGCACTTTGGTAATGCATGTTATAAAATATTCAATTACTTGTTTGAGTAGATTCTAATAATTTTTTAAGTATTTTTGGTTATTTACATGTGTGAGCTGAGTGTGTGAGCTTACAAAATTAGCAAAATTTTACAAGCAAAATTTGGTGGTTATGTTGAAGTTGTCAGAAGTTACCATTTTCAGTTTTACTCTCTCGCTCTGGGCGAACTTTTATTTTTTGAAAGTTTTGCTAGTTTTAATCCGAGGAATACCGGATCAAACCTATTACTTGACTTCAGATGCGCACCGACCATCTATGTGACATCCGTTGCTTCAAAACACACACTTTCTCGTCTGCTCTCGAATAGCAGGGCCATTCGAAGATATTGTAATATAGCTTCCAAATAGAAAGCCTTATTTAAACTGCTCTTAATGAAAACGTTTATTGAGAAGAGCTTTTTATTTTGCCGACTGGGATTGAATACTTATGTACATAAATATGTATATAATTGTATTTGTGTTCTAATTGCAAGTCGATCGAAAGAGATTTCGAAATTCAACTCGGCGAGGGGACATAATCTGGCCGTCACTTGTCATTGTTGTAGCACGCATGTATTGTATGTATGTATGCGCATGGCGATACGTACATCGTGGTACATTGATCCACAACGTGTCCGGCTTAACGTTCATTGTCAAGTTCGATGTCAACAAAGGAAAACGCAGACTCTGGCAAAGAATCAACCAATGTCGTGCAGAATTTTATTGGAACAAGCATAGTATATAGTAATAAGTACCCTGCAATACACACACATATGTTCATAAGTAAGTACATTAGATTGGCCCTTATACGAAGAAAATAGAAATAGAGATATACGAACAAACTAAAAGCTGCAAAATGCAGAGCTTTAAACTAGACCAGAAATTTTAAGGGTAGTTTATTAGCTTTCTAAAATGCTTGAAGTTAAAAAATCGAGCAACTAATAACTAAGAAAAAATTTGAAATAAAGTTGCCACCAAAACCAGGAGAAAACTTAAGAGGTTCTATAGTACAGAGTTGAATCGTGATTACCGATTGTAATGCTAGGGTAAGCAAGGAGAGGAGCTTTGATCCTACTATGGCAAAATACAGCCTTAACGACCTCGACAGGGCATTACTACTAATACTGTACTGCACTGAACTGGTTTTCGGCATAAAATAATTCATGAAGCAATGCGGTTGTTTCCGGATCGAAAAACGGCAAACCAAATCGATCTGGCTGTTATAGATGGAAGGCACGCATCCAGTGCTTTGGATGTCGTACGTAGGCTCCGAGGGCCAAATATCGACTCTGACCACTTGCCAAGATACGCGGAGCAAAAACGCCGCGTCCAGACGTCCAGCATATTCGTCTCTCACACCTGTTCTCGGAAAGCATTTTCCAACCAACCGACACATTCAATATATAATATAACAGAATATCCTGGTCGTACACACTGAGCATATTGTTGGAGGAACCAAGAATTGTTGGCGGCAGCGTGTGGGTGGTGGTGCGGTTGTGTTTGAGATGTGGTCTATTGTGTCAGGGGTGTGGTCTGTTGTGTTTTGTTATGATGCGGTCGTGTTTGTGTTGAGTTACTCAGGTGGACTCTGGTGTGCCGTGGAGAAAACTCGATGTGAGAGAATAGTCCTAGTAGCGTTTGATACCGTCAGCTACTACGACGGGGCCACCGAATTGTCTGAGCGGTCAACATTCGTCAGAAATTTCCAGAGACAAAACCAACAAGCCAAGAAATATTAAACAGAGGGTCCCACAGGGTGGTGTCCTTTCCCCGCTACTGTTTGACTACCATATCACAAAGCTCCCTCTGTCCCCCGGACATTATTATATTATTTATTTTATATTTTTTTATTTTATTTTATTTATATATTTAATTTTACTTTTTTTTATTTTCATTTGCTTTATTTTATATCACATTTCTTATTTTACTATTAGTTAATTTTAATTTTTAGAAATGAATTTTGTTAAAAAATCAACAACAACTAACTGAAAGTAACGTAAAAAATATATAGAACTTATAAAAAAAAAAAACTGAAAAAGAAATAAAAAAAGTATACTGGCCGTGGGACTCGAACCCACGACCTTGCGGCTGGTTTATTCGCATTACTGCCGTCTGTAAGGGTAAAATTTTAATTTGCATTTATGCTTATTAGTTCAAATTAATTTTCTCCGTCTGTCTACCATATAAGTAAGTGATGGTCTCCAAAGTGAAAGAATATAACAAATCATAAGTTTTAAAGATTTCAGTTTTCAGGTTCACCCTAATGTACTTGTTATGAACTTGAGCGAAAAGTTTCGAGCCCTCAACTTACGACGACATCGACCGATTGGATTAGATGATATGTAGTATGTGTGTACATATGTATGTAGGTGTTAGCACCACCGCTTATCGCAAAGTGCTTGAACTAAGTAATAAAGTAACAACAGCTACTGCGGCTGCAATTAAAATTAACAATAAAAAGCCTAATCAATTGGGCGATTTTTTCAAAGTAAGAAGGCGAAACAAAAGCAATACTACGCAGAACATACCCAATAAACATTTTTGTTAAATCTCAATTTGAGATGCATTTGAGAATCAGTCCTTTTCTCAAATCTCAAACGTTAATTCTTAAATGTACCTCAAATTACCGTTGGTAGCGTTCTCAAACTAAAAGGCACAGATTTAATATGAAATTTTCCTTTATTTTCAAATTGAGAAATGCTGAGTTCTCAACTTTTTCTCAAACGTGAGTGGAACGGAACGTAGGGAAATCCAGTTACTCTCATTGGAATATTTATATAGTGTTGCCAATGATACCAATAAGAGAAAGGAATTTTTATTTATGCAGTTTAACAGTTTATTTAATAGCTTATTTAATCAGTTGTTGTAAAAAATTAGTTGCATAGCTTTTTTTTGAAATTAGACAAATTTTAACAAGCCGGTCGCTTTTTACGTTCTTAATAATCCTACTATTTAATTGTATGTTGATATATACTTATATATTCGAAACTCTTGTTTTTAATGTCCTACTCACTCTCTCACACGCCTGTCTCAGAGCAATAATAAGCAAGAATTAAGTATGTTGCCACCGTTATTTGCTTCACATCGATATTCGTGGTCTTTTATTCTCATTCGTTCTTATCTAAGTGTTGCAAATAAAACTTTGCACATAAATTTAAGCCAACCATAACAAAAATTGTATAAATAAAGTCCTCGCTACGTCCTTTTTTGGAAAAAACACAGTGACCCCAACATAAAATGGGACGCGAGATTTTAGCAAGTGTTGGCTATTTTTATTTATTTATGATGTATGATTATTATGATGTATTTATAATGTTTATTATTTATTTATGAAAATATAGCTGATTACTCATCAAAAACTATATAAGTATCCATTTCAGACTTTGTGCAAAAATTTCACCAACTTTTAACTTTTTAATCAGCTTATTTACAAAATGGTATGTATGCAGTTTTGTAGTCCATTAATATTTAGTACAAAATGGTGAAAAATTTAAGTAGCTAGGACTTGCCGTTGATTTTTGTATTTTTTTTTTTTATAACGGTGTTACGAATTTTTTCAACACATAGTATGTTCTAAAAATTTTTATACGTAGAAAAATGCGGAACACCGTGAACAAAAAATTGTCAATAATCAACGGTAAGTGCCCGCTACCTTAAATTTGCACTTTACTATACTAAAATTTTAAATTACAAAAAAATGCAGAATTTTCATAATTTTTGCATAAAATATGAAATTTGGATTTAAATAGTGTTTGTAAGTAATCAGTTTTACTTTTAAAGAAAAATAATAAGCTCCAATGTCGCGTCCTATTTCATATTTGGGTCACTGTATATTCACATAAAATAAAAATCATTGAAATCGGCCCAGTATTTTAAGACTTTTCGTATTAGAAAAAATTCTTTCAACTTTATATACTTACTTAACCGACATGAAAATTTTCTCCGAGACAAGGCTAGCAGTTTCTAATAGATTTTAGGTCGCCATATATGTAAAAATGGAAACTTATATGTACATATATGTATTTAAACAGGAAGTCAATCAGCCCTATTCTGCATTTCGATTACGTTCCCGCATTCCGCTCCACTGGAATAGAACTTAGGTATTCTGCGTTACGATCGAAACGAAAGAAGAAGAGGAAGAGAGAAAACATCTTTCGAAATCAGCTGTTTGCCTAGGAATGTGTGAAATCGAAACAAAACAAAGAAATATTTGCCACCAAACTATAGCAGCATATGAAGTTAAAGTTTGTAAATATTTTAAAATAACTAAATATACCTAGCATCACTGTAATTTAAAAATAAAATTTAAGTGGATACATAATTATAAGAATGAAATCCATAGCCGCGGCGTTATTGCTTGGAGAGAAGAACGAGTCCCAGATTGCTGATGCGGAAGTTGAATGGCGGAGATTTAGGGACATGTTTGATCTTTTTCAGATGAGTGAAGAGTCATAAGGAATTCATCTTGAACTGTATTACTCATCGATTAAAGTCAGTGAAATTATAAACGTTGTTTGAGCACTCCACAACATTTGCATTTACTACAGAGTGGAAGAATTGAACGCAAATGAATCCCATTTTGAAAGCCGTCAGGAGGAGGGGAAGAACAAAGCTTATCTTTCCATAGCAAATTGAATTCGAGACAACATACGCACCTCTTTTTAAAAAGTTAGTAAAAACGAGTGCAATAATAAAAGCATCTTTTTTATCTAACTTCACATTTTATATATGCATTTATCTATGTGCATACATCTATTAATTTTATATAAAAAGAATAAATTGTATTCAGTGCATTTCACAGTCTTATTTATAGATAATGTAAACAAAAACGCCTGGACTTCCACTTTGAAAACGTCGCGCAATATCCCTTTTGGTTGCCATTATTTGAGCCAATTTTTCGTATTGCCCGTATTACCGCTCACGAAAACACAGAAATCGAGAAAATTCATTTATGATGACTTACAATCATGCACAGTATATTTTACT
Source organism: Rhagoletis pomonella (assembly GCF_013731165.1). NCBI lineage: Eukaryota > Metazoa > Arthropoda > Insecta > Diptera > Tephritidae > Rhagoletis > Rhagoletis pomonella. The sequence continues at coordinate 3,376 of NW_023460659.1, read as the reverse complement.
TAAATTTTTTATAAAATTTTATTATTTAAACCCACGAAAATAACAATTGAAACGTTCTCCGTCAACAAATTTGCAACTTAGAAAAACGGAACTACGATCGAAATGTAGAATAGGTATAATCGTAAATTTCGAAGATTAATCGAAAGGAAACGGAACGCAGAATACCAAAGTTGCCAAACGGAGAAAATTTCGATTCGTGTCGAAATGCAGAATAGGGCTGAATAAAGGAAAGTTGTGAACTGAAGACAGGCGTACTAACGGGTGATTTTTTTGAGGTTAGGATTTTCATGCATTAGTATTTGACAGATCACGTGGGATTTCAGACATGGTGTCAAAGAGAAAGATGCTCAGTATGCTTTGAAATTTCATCATGAATAGACTTACTAACGAGCAACGCTTGCAAATCATTGAATTTTATTACCAAAATCAGTGTTCGGTTCGAAATGTGTTTCGCGCTTTACGTCCGATTTATGGTCTACATAATCGACCAAGTGAGCAAACAATTAATGCGATTGTGACCAAGTTTCGCACTCAGTTTACTTTATTGGACATTAAACCAACCACACGAATGCGTACAGTGCGTACAGAAGAGAATATTGCGTCTGTTTCTGAGAGTGTTGCTGAAGACCGTGAAATGTCGATTCGTCGCCGTTCGCAGCAATTGGGTTTGTGTTATTCGACCACATGGAAGATTTTACGCAAAGATCTTGGTGTAAAACCGTATAAAATACAGCTCGTGCAAGAACTGAAGCCGAACGATCTGCCACAACGTCGAATTTTCAGTGAATGGGCCCTAGAAAAGTTGGCAGAAAATCCGCTTTTTTATCGACAAATTTTGTTCAGCGATGAGGCTCATTTCTGGTTGAATGGCTTCGTAAATAAGCAAAATTGCCGCATTTGGAGTGAAGAGCAACCAGAAGCCGTTCAAGAACTGCCCATGCATCCCGAAAAATGCACTGTTTGGTGTGGTTTGTACGCTGGTGGAATCATTGGACCGTATTTTTTCAAAGATGCTGTTGGACGCAACGTTACGGTGAATGGCGATCGCTATCGTTCGATGCTAACAAACTTTTTGTTGCCAAAAATGGAAGAACTGAACTTGGTTGACATGTGGTTTCAACAAGATGGCGCTACATGCCACACAGCTCGCGATTCTATGGCCATTTTGAGGGAAAACTTCGGAGAACAATTCATCTCAAGAAATGGACCGGTAAGTTGGCCACCAAGATCATGCGATTTGACGCCTTTAGACTATTTTTTGTGGGGCTACGTCAAGTCTAAAGTCTACAGAAATAAGCCAGCAACTATTCCAGCTTTGGAAGACAACATTTCCGAAGAAATTCGGGCTATTCCGGCCGAAATGCTCGAAAAAGTTGCCCAAAATTGGACTTTCCGAATGGACCACCTAAGACGCAGCCGCGGTCAACATTTAAATGAAATTATCTTCAAAAAGTAAATGTCATGGACCAATCTAACGTTTCAAATAAAGAACCGATGAGATTTTGCAAATTTTATGCGTTTTTTTTAAAAAAAAAGTTATCAAGCTCTTAAAAAATCACCCGTTAGTTTCACTAGATATACTACACGAACACATTTTTTCTCAAATGTTTCTCAACCCGTTCTTAAATTGATAAACAATGTTTGAGAAAAATTTCAGAAAATGTTTAGTTTCAAATGATAAACAATGCTGAAAATCAAATTGAGAAATACGATTTTCTCAAACGTTGGAAAATTTTTGTTCCAGTGTTTGTTGGGTAGTCAATGTTGGCGCCTTGACGCAGCGACGCTCAAAATGCAGCCCCAACCAGCAGCGCTGTTCTAGTGCTTGCCCCACACTAATCTGCTGACAATTGAATGCAATGATTCTCGGAATCGAAACGACTGCGACGACAAAAAGAAAACGTAAACAATGTTAACACCGGCAAGCGAGACATCAGCAGAACCCCATAGCTTCTGCGACTGCAATTGCATATCGGTTGGCACAGTTTTGCGCGATCGTTCATCTTGACAAGACCGATTCTTTTCAACGCTGATCGGTAAACGCTTGGGTGTACCGCCAAATCGACAACACTCCCCGTCTTGGGCGTGTTTGTTGTGTGTTTCAGTTATTTCTGTGAAAAAAAGTAAAGCAAAGTCCAATTCGCAGAATTCACACGAAAAACTGCATTGCAATTAGAAAATTTAGATAAACGGCTGAAAATAAATTTCCACTGAAAATTTTTATATAAAATGTTGCACGGTTCGAGGAAAGTGGGCACCTGTGACACGGAGCCCGAGAGGGTTCACGTACAAATACAGCATATCTCACAGTGGCTAAAGGAGAATCCTAATGTGAATGCAATTAGTGACTACGAGAATTTACTTTTCTTTCTACGTAGCTGCAAATTTGATATTGAGCGAACAAAGAAAAAAATCAAGATGTAAGTTGGAAGTTAGAATTGAATGGCGCTGCAAGGGTCTGAATTGCGTGTTAAGAAACAGACGCTTGGGTTGGAAAGAGTAGAGGTGTGTGCATACAAAGACACATACCCTGCAGAAAGAAATTATCAGTTAGTTAATAAAAAAAAACCCCAACTTGTAGTTAGCCTTTTTGCGGGAATAGCTCACTTTTAATTAGCTATGACAAACTAACTTAAAGTGAGTTGTAAAGTCATGCTGGAGTCATGCAGATGCGTCGGGAGTTGGTTTTCTTTAAACAAATTTATATGTATTTAAATATCCTCATATAAATTTTTTTTTTTATATACTTTTTTTGCACTTCACAAATACTTTTTTCGAATTAAGGACAAATAAAATGAAGCTCGATATTTTATATTATTATTTTGACATTGTTTCTGACGGAATTCGAGTATAGGACCACCTGCAGCAGAATATGTAATCAAATATGTAGTGTTAAATAAAGTAAATTAAAAATCAAATAATAAAAATTTAAAAATTTATTTTTTTAGTTGTTCTTGATATTTTATGTTCAAAACTAGTTAGTTACTAGTTAGTTGACACCCATTTGACAATTTCACGGCCATCGCCATACAACTATAGTTAGCTTTCGTCAAAAAAATATACAATAACTTCATCTTAAATGTAGTTAGATACATTTCGTGCAGGGTATGTAGTATGTGCATTAGGGTGATCCAAAAACAGTAAAGTCGGAATTGTAATGCTCTCACCCCCTAGGATTGTTCTATATCGAAAAAGAGTATACCCCTATTTTTTATTTTGAAATCAAAAGATATTCAGAGGTCGCTCAAAGTTTTCCATGTATTTTTATATGGGACAAATAAATTTTTTTCGTAGAAAGGGTATAGAATTCTTGAAAGTCAATATTTTTAGATCGGAAAACTCTGGTTCTCTTCAGGAGACTTGCAATAATAACACC
>NW_023460658.1:32306-33818 GCF_013731165.1 Rhagoletis pomonella | reverse complement strand
GTTACGATTCGAGCCCTGTTTTTGCTCTCCAAAAAAGCACATAACTGTTTTTTTTTTGGCGCAGCGACGATATATACCGATATTATAACAAAACATGTATTTAGAAATGTACTTAAATATTATTTTTCTTGTAATAAGTCATAATAGATTTTGGACACTGTAGATTTTTACACCAATTCTGCCAGGGTTGAAAATTTCTCCACATACTCAAGTGCTGGTGACACAACTCGCTCAAATTGGGTCAGAAAAATCCGTATTTTAATGGAAGTTGCGTCACCAAAACTTGGATATGTGAGGAAATTTTGAAATCTGGCAGAATTGGTATAAAAATCTACATGAGTATACATACTCTGTGTTCAAAATCTTTTATGACTTATTACAAAAAAAAAAATATTTAAGTACATTTCTAAATACATTCTTTAAACATTTGACTTAAATATTTAGCCTTAATAACTCTTCTAAGAGATCATTATGTCGATGCATTTCATCGATTTCCTCTCTCTTTAGAGCTTTCATCGCCTCGAAATGCTTTTTATCTGCCTCATTGCGCTCTGTCATGAGAGTAACTATATTTGTTACCTTTTCCAACATGTCTCGTTGAATTGCCCGTTCTGCTTCAACGACTTCTGTAGCATTTTTCGCCACCGCCTTTACAGTCGGATTACTAGCTCTTTTTGGAGCTGCTGGTAATACATAATCAAAACCAGTGAGCACTGGCGGACTTTCTTCTACTGTTGCTGGGTATTTCTCAGCCCAAATTACCTCCAAGTCCTCGGAACATAATTCAACCCCCTCTGGCACCTCATTTACTTGAGCCACATCAGAACTCGCCAATCCAAAAGTTTTCGCCGGCACTCCCTCAACGGACTCTTTCATGCCAATGAGGTTATATATTGCCTCTTCGATGGGGGAAAATGGTTTTTGCACATTCGGACCACCTCCAGTGCCTCTCGAGTGTTTAAAATTTTCGGCAGCCTTGTGACGCACATACTTTTTTTGGTCTGTCCAAACCTAAAAATGTTTAATACAATGTAAGACACAAATCCTTGTTTTTATCGCTTTGTCAAACCTTTTTCCACTCAGTAATGTTTTTTATCGGTGGGCCTACAGAGTTTAACTCCATTTCTGCGTTCCGCCAGAAACGGGCAACCTCCTCTTTGTTGCCTCTGTGGAACCCGCGCGCAATATCGGGGCTTGCTTCCATTAGGTTTATTAAAATGGTTTGCTGTCTTTTATTCGTTGTTTTCGACCTGAAAAATATCAAACAAATCATTTAAATCAAGCAATTTTAAATTTAAAGGAGAATTACTTACATTTTTTATACAAGCTCCCTTTTAAATCTTTGGCGGAACTTCTCCCGAAATACCCAAGCCAATTTTCTCCTTTTTTGACATTCGTGATACCTACTTTTTTCCCGAAGTAGATTTTCCCTTTTTCGAAGTTCGTTTAGAATAGGAGGAAAAGGAAAATAGCAAAAATCCTCAGGGAAGTTTTATTCATGATAGGAGGAAA
>NW_023460658.1:27280-32206 GCF_013731165.1 Rhagoletis pomonella | reverse complement strand
CAGTTATGTGCTTTTTTGGAGAGCAAAAACAGGGCTCGAATCGTAACATCCGTTCACGGATCGAAAACCATACGAAAGAAAATTACGTGATACGTCAGGCAATATAAGCTGAATGGGGCAAAGAGTACGTTCACGTATATCATAATCCGAAAACTGTGTTTTTACGTGACGAGTAATACGAGCCCAGATTTTTTCAGAGTATTTCTAGTTCTGAGCGCCCAATTCTATTTCGTATCACTTCTAAACCAAAGGAGATATAAAAACGGAAAATGCGGAAATGTAGGCAATAAATGGTTAATAAAATATGCAATAAAAATTTTTAGAAAAACTCACATAACTATTTTTGTTGGCGCAGCAACGATATGTACATAAGTCAGTGAATTGGGTTTTCTTTTTTGTTTATTAGCAATAAGAATATATTTTGTAGTGAATTGTTTATTTTTGTTTTGTTTTTTATTGTTATCCTGACAGGATATGTTATTGTCCTTTCTGTTTTAGTATTTAGTGATAAGATTGTGAATCCTTTTTAATTTTTTTTTAACCTTAAAGGATAGCTATTGCATTACAGAAGACTGTACAACCTCAATTGAGCTGTTAATTTATTACAAATAAAAGTTTTTACAAATGAAAGTTCGTCACTATTTATAGACGAAACACTACTAATAACTTTTTTTGGGGGAAACGCTGAAAATCTAAAAGTTGCCTGCAAAAATTTTAAAATGCCGCGACCATATGTACATAAATATTTAAATTTATATATACCTAACTTAAAGGGAGGCTCCTATATTATTTCTTGTTGATTGAGCTACAGCAGTATATTGCGATGATGCTACTGATATTGCATTCATTTCAACCGGCTCCAGTACTTCACACTCAATAATGTGTGTGCTTGCTTTAAAATGAATGCATATATTATGCAACGCACAACACACATTTATAATTTTTGCTGCTTTTTCGGGAGTATAGTGCAAATCTCGAGCACCAAGGATACACCTCCACCTGTTCTTCAATACACCATTGGTCCGTTCGATAATGTTGCGACATTTTGCGTGTGCTTCATTGAACCTCATTTGCGTTGAACCTTCCTCCGGAGTTCTATGAGGTGTTAACAGCCACGGTTCCAAAGGGTATCCAGCATCGGCTAATTACAAATAAACCAAAAGTATTAGATACATTTGTACTCAAGTATATAATAAAATAAGGTTACCTAAAAGCCAGAAGTTATTCCCTCCTCGCAAGTACTCCCTTTCAAAACAGGCACGCAAGTCGCTATTATTCCAAATAAAGGAATCATGGCATGCACCAGGATGGGAAGCATCAACGAACCGAATCCTCATTTCATTGTCACAAAGCTAAAATGTACACATACAGGTCTATTCTGCACGTTACCGAAGATTTTGTAACCGGAAAATTTTATTACCAAAAAATGTTACCAGTTCTTGTCACCGCGATTCTAGGTACGTTGGCAATGCAGTTAAAATATTCAGCAATTCAGCTATGCAGAATTGAGAAAATTCTGGCAATGCATTTTTCACGGGGCAATACTTTGTTACCAGCTTATGAGATGGTAACAAAATTTACCGGTTACAAGAGTACACAGAATGCGAAAAGGGTCTAAAAATTTACAAGAACTTTATTTACCAGTTAAAAAATTTTTATTGCCAGCGCAGAATAGACCTGATAAGCACAAACATATCGCACACCGTCTTCAAAAGAGGCAAAACTCAAAATTTGGCATTTTTGAAATTATGCGCTAAAAATGGACACAGAGCTTTTATTTAACTTTCAGCAAAAGCAAAATGTTTGTCATAATTTGTTAAAAAAAACCTGAAGTCTATTCTCCCTTGCCCAAATGATTATCGTGTGCTAAGAAACAGTTTTTCTCATTTTCTGATAAACGTGTAATTTTGAGTTGTGACCCTTTTGAAGACGGTGTGCGATATGTAAAGCTGTGGTCAATGAGATAGTATCAAAATTCAAAAGGATGTTGTTTGCAACTTATGTACGTTTATTTATTTATTTTCATTTGAAACATAGTTCGTTCAATAACAGAAACCACGTAAATAAAAGTTTCAAAGCTTTCACAAAATTCACAAAAAGTAATCAAGCTAAAAAAAAAAATCATTAAAATTTCAACCTTTTTATTCAGTATTTTTAGAAAAGTTTCAAATTGAATGGGCTATAAAACTGCATACTTGAAACTTTTCTAAAAATACTGAATAAAGAGTTTGAAATTTTTATGATTTTTTTTAAGTTTGATTAATTTTTATGAACTTTGTGCCAGGTTTGAAACTTTTGTCTATCTTATTGACCGCAGCTGTATATCCGCATTATATAAAAAATGTAAAACAAACAGTAACTTACAATCATAACGTTTAGGCTGTAGTGACCTTTTCTATTGTAGTAAATGTGGGCGTTTCGTGGTGGAGCAATTATCCTCACATGGGTACCATCAATGCATCCAACCACACCAGGAATACCATGTTTTGCGTAAAACGCTAGCGCTTTCTTCCGGTTCTCTTCATGGCCTTCGCTCACTTTTATCCACTGTGGGCACAAGTGATTTTCATACAGAGTTAACACTTCTGATAGTACCTTGCTAAAACTGGATTGGGCCAATGCTACATCGGAGTCTTTTCCAAGTCCCGTCTGGTACCCGCCTTCAGCAAAAAACCGTAAGCACCCGCTTAATTTTGTTAAGGGGGATACTGCAAAAATCTTTTTTGCAGGCTCTGAAACTGCTATCAGCACGTCCAACAGGTACTTGAATGCGGGTTTGTTCACCCTGTAGTACTTTTCAAACCTATAGTAGTAAGAAAAATACTATTTAAATTGATTCGAGATATAATTTTAACTTACAAAGACTCAGGTAACTCGAAAGGATTCATATCATCCTTAGTTGCCTTCGCGCAATTCTTTCGTGCCTAGCTTCCTGCTCCGCCTCTTCTGCTGCTAAACGCAAAGCAATAGAATGCATCTGTAAATCTGTAAAGTAAAAATTTAGGGTTTAATATATTTCCAATTGAAATTATTAAAAAATAGTGCACAGATATAGTATTTTTTATTTGTCTACAAGTGTGTGTAGTTTTTTGATTCGGGTCACGCGTTTGAGCACAGCAACCCAAAATCGTTGTACAAATAACTATGCAGTACCCAATGCATTGCTTGTTTTTAGTAAAGGATTGTGTGTAGTAAATGTCGATGAGCGTTTCCAAAGCTGGAAAATCACCGTGCAATGAACGTTGTCCTTAAACTTTAAACTTTAGTTTAATACTAATATATAAAATTCCCGAGTGCTGGTTCCTTGAATGTAGCAAATGGTACCCTTATGCTATTTGACCACTTATTTTGGATTATTGTATGGAAACCGGCGACCCAAATCCAAAACTTTTAACTTACACGTGTAGTTAAAAGATTAAACTTTAGTTTAACACTAATATTTAAAGTTGCGGAGCACTAGTTTATTAAAAATGTGTATTCCAAAATTCACTGTGGCAACTGGAGGTAGCAAATTATTGTATGGAAAACGGCGATCCAAATCCAAAACTTTTAACTTACACGGGGAGTTAAAAGATTAAACTTTAGTTTAACACTAATATTTAAAGTTCCGGAGCACTAGTTTATTAAAAATGTGGATTCCAAAATTCACTGTGGCAACTGGACCAAGCAAAAGGTACTCTCATGCTATGTGGCCACTTAGTTCGGGTTATTACAAGGAAACGCGCGATCTAAATTAAAATCTTTCAACTTACCCGTGTAGTTAAAGATGGAACTTTGAATTAAAAAACAGAGATTTTAAGTTCCCGCGCACTAATTCATTAACAATATTAATCGGAAATACACTTTGGGTACTGTTTATGAATTTGTACGATTTTGGGTTGCTGTGCCCAAACGCGTGAATCGAATCAAAAACCTTTTACACATACTTGTAGACAACAGTTCACGCTTTATTACAAAAATTTAATTTACTAAATCTGTGCGCTAATTTAACAATAATGTCGGTTGGAAATATGGTATTTGTTGCAAATTTCCGAAATATACGTACCTTGATTACTCTTATTATGCCTTAAAACAGCCGCTTAATATCTTAATTTGTATGTTTATGTTTAGTTTACACGTTACACTATTAGCTGTTAGTTGTTTTATTCCTATAGTTCAAACTTATTTGTCGCAATTTGTTAATGAAAATTATTATGAAACAAACGTTCATGTGTAAAGCGCGCAAATTAAATAGCTGGAGTTGAGCTGTCAAAAAACTGTCAAACAGCTCTTCGAAACTTCGAATTTCCTGCTCCCAAATTTTCGGGGAAAATTGTGCTCCCTGGCAGTTTAGAATAGGAGGATTTTATTCTCGAGAAAAGTAAAATCCGCGAGAAAAGAAATCCTCGGGAATATTCAGAATTGGGCTGACTATGTTAAGACTGTCCACCGTCAATCGTAGTTTAATGTCAAAGAGTAAGGTAATAGTAGGTATTTCCAGCGGAAATGTTCAACGGCTGGCTATAAAGAGAGTCGACCATTTGCGCGTTAAAAGATTACCTTTAATTAGGTAAGAATTATGTAACTGTCGAATATTATTTGACAAAAGGTCTGTTGAAAAACTGGATGCATCGCTAGTTTTTTCTACTTTTTCTTAGGAAAGTGTATAAAACTTATTATGCTTAAGTTCTGCGTTTCCTTTTATTAGTCCTTCAGCTCGAAAACAAAAAAATTATTTATTTTGACTTTGTGTAAATTGTCAAAATTAGCACGCATCGAAATAAAGATGAAATGATATATAAATAGGTTGACAGCTAATTTCACAAATTAAATAAGAATTAATTCAAGGTGAATTTTATATCTATTGAGGAGTGGGACTTGGTATGTCATATATCGTTAGTACACTCAGAAAAAGGTTTAGTTATAATAACCAAGATTTGGTTATAG
>NW_023460658.1:25539-27180 GCF_013731165.1 Rhagoletis pomonella | reverse complement strand
AAAATTCACTGTGGCAACTGGACCAAGCAAAGGGTACTCTCATGCTACGTGGCCACTTAGTTCGGGTTATTACAAGGAAACGCGCGATCTAAATTAAAATCTTTCAACTTACCCGTGTACTTAAAAGATGGAACTTTAATTTAAAACACAGATTTTGAGTTCCCGCGCACTAATTCATTAACAATATTAATCGGAAATACACTTTGGGTACTGTTTATGAATTTGTACGATTTTGGGTTGCTGTGCCCAAACGCGTGAATCGAATCAAAAACCTTTTACACATACTTGTAGACAACAGTTCACGCTTTATTACAAAAATTTAATTTACTAAATCTGTGCGCTAATTTAACAATAATGTCGTTTGGAAATATGGTATTTGTTGCGAATTTCCGAAATATACGTACCCTGATTACTCTTATTATGCCTTAAAACAGCCGCTTAATATCTTAATTTGTATGTTTATATTTAGTTTACACGTTACACTATTAGTTGTTAGTTGTTTTATTGCTATAGTTCAAACTTATTTGTCGCAAAGTGTTAATGAAAATTATTATGAAACAAACGTTCATGTGTAAAGCGCGCAAATTAAATAGCTGGAGTTGAGCTGTCAAAAAACTGTCAAACAGCTCTTCGAAACTTCGAATTTCCTGCTCCCAAATTTTCGGGGAAAATTGTGCTCCCTGGCAGTTTAGAATAGGAGGATTTTATTCTCGAGAAAAGTAAAATCCGCGAGAAAAGAAATCCTCGGGAATATTCAGAATCGGGCCGTGTATCAAACAAGTACAATTGTACCAAAAATGCCAACACTGTTCTGTATACATACTTTTTCTTCTTTTCTACTTTTTACTCTTATTTTATCTTTCAGCTTCGCTAAAAGCACTTCTACGAACGCTTGGCTTACCAAATTTACGCCAATTGATAAAATTTTGCGATTTAAATTCATTTTAAATAATGTAAATAACTATTCGTGTTGAATTGAAAATCGCCTCGTCTGAATAGGGATAGCAACTTTTTCACTTTCAACTTCTCATTCAACTCCGCATTCAACTTTTGTTGCCTGTAAAATCGCCTCGTGCGAATGCCCTATAAGGCACGAGCCTTTCCTTCTATCACGGGCAAAAATTACAGTGATATCGTGAATCTCGCCACAATGGTATCCAACCTTGTTGCTTTTCTGGAAAACGCCGGTGCTTTGCCTCATCTCTCAAATCCAACGCTATTAGAGGAGCTTGTAGGTAAATTACCACTTAACAAACGCGAAGATTGGGCTCGCCATATATTTTCAATTAATAAAATGTATCCAACTATCCAGGAATTTAGTATCTGGTTGCAACAAACGTCTGTGTACATCGCCATGGCTACTGAAATTAATACGTCAAAATCAAATGTAAACACAGATCAGCTGGTGCAAAAAAGTAATAGATTTGCGAAACAAGTGTTAACCATAGGTAAAGAATGGTATGAATGCCAGCTTTGTAAATCCGATCACAAATGGTACCAATGTTCTAATTTTAAAGAGGCAGGATATGATGAGCGCTGGGAGGTCGTCAAAAACAATCGCTTGTGTTTTTGTTGCCTTTCCGCAAATCACAGCTGGGGTGTTCACAGTTCGTTCCAAATTGTGTCTGAAAATGTAGACGT
>NW_023460658.1:25074-25439 GCF_013731165.1 Rhagoletis pomonella | reverse complement strand
AAATAGTGCACAGATATAGTATTTTTTATTTGTCTACAAGTGTGTGTCGATGAGCGTTTCCAAAGCTGGAAAATCGACGTGCAATGAACGTTGTCCTTAAACTTTAAACTTTAGTTTAATACTAATATATAAAATTCCCGAGTGCTGGTTCCTTGAATGTAGCAAAGGGTACCCTTATGCTATTTGACCACTTATTTTGGATTATTGTATGGAAACCGGCGATCCAAATCCAAGACTTTTAACTTACACGGGTAGTTAAAAGATTAAACTTTAGTTTAACACTAATATTTAAAGTTCCGGAGCACTAGTTTATTAAAAATGTGGATTCCAAAATTCACTGTGGCAACTGCAGATAGCAAAGGGTA
>NW_023460658.1:20657-25064 GCF_013731165.1 Rhagoletis pomonella | reverse complement strand
ATGTGGATTCCAAAATTCACTGTGGCAACTGCAGATAGCAAAGGGTACCCTATGCTATTTGACCACTTATTTTGGATTATTGTATGGAAACCGGCGATCCAAATCCAAAACTTTTAACTTACGCGTGTAGTTAAAAGAGTAAACTTTAGCTGTATACTAATATTTAATATTCCCGAGCACTAGTTCATTGGTAATGTTGCTTAAAAAATATACACCGGCAACTGGTACCCTTATGCTATTTGACCACTTATTTTCGTTTATTACGTGAAAACGTGAAAATGAAACTAAAATCTTTCAACTCAAATGTGTAGTTAAAAGAACAAACTTTAATAGAGAACTAATATTTAAATTTCCGGCGCACTAGTTTATTAATAATGCGGATTCCAAAATTCACAGAGGCAACTGGACCTAGCAAAGGGTACTCTTATGCTGTTTGGCCACTTATTTCGGGTTATTACAAGGAAACGCGCGATCTAAATTAAAATCTTTCAACTTACCCGTGTAGTTAAAAGATTGATCTTTAATTTAAACGACAGATTTTAAGTTTCCGCGCACTAATTTACACTTTTACACTTTACGCTTTACACTTTTATGTGAAAAAAACTTGTATGTGCAAATTAAATAGCGAGAGTTGAGCTGTCAAAAAACTGTCAAACCACTCTTCGAAAGTTCGAATTTCCTGCTCCCGAATTTTCTGGGAAACTGGTGCTCTCTGGCAGTTTCGAATAGGAGGATTTTATTTTCGAGAAAAGTAAAATCCGCGAGAAATTAAATCCTCGGGAATATTCAGAATTGGGCTGATAGACTTTGCCCGGTTGTGCCGTCAAAACCGTATCTGAGAGAGAGAGTTACGTTTCGCACGTCAGTAAAATTGTTAAGTACGCTTTCCTGCAAAGTCGAAATTCTTGATGCTGTATGGTTCAGTAAATTTTGTAAGCTTACTTCTGCAACGGTTTCGGTAACGCTTATTTCTTTGGGTCTGCACTTTGACTTAGCTTCTAAAATACTGCCGTAGCTTGGAAATATATCAGAGTTCTGTTGTATGTTTAAAGATCTAATGCTATTGTATTGTCTTTTTGTAAAAGAATTCTCAATTATGAAAGCAAAAGCTTCATCTGCTGTAAGAGGGATTGTAGTTTTTGAAGCCAACTTATCCTTTATCTTTGATTTATCTGAAGTATTTAACGTCTTATTTAAAATAAATGCGGTGTCTTTTTCTCTCGACTTTTTTGCTGAAACTGCAGCAGCGTGAACGAGAAGTGAAGTACTGTGCTCTCTCGACAAATCTGTAGCAAATTTTCTTTTTAATCGTGATCCTCCTTCTGATCGATTGAAATTGAAACACTCTTTGAAAGCCAAATGGAATGTACACTTTTGAATCGCTCTACATGTCTATTGCACTTCGCTAATTTTTTTTTTACATATCCAACAAAAATGGTCACTAACTTCTTAATTTCAGATACTGTGCTCTCCGTTAAAACGTCGCCATTGAACTGCTCTGACACCCAATCAATCAGCGCAATGGTATTTCTATTATTTTCCAGCCAAACCGACAATAAATTTTCTCGGCAAAACTGAACTTGCTCTGCAATTATAAAATTATTAAGAATTTGCGCAAATATGCGCAAGAAATATTAATGTCATATAAAAGATGATACATCAACATATAACTGAGCACCAAAAATTTTTTTTTTTAGTTTTTCTCTACAAAATAACACTACTTTAAGATTCCACTTTACCAAAAAGACTACATCACATAAAAGCTATTTAAAACCAACGGAGGCATTGAACTCATTAATATTTTCACAACACATAAATCTTCATACCTTTCACTATATTTTCCATTATTTTCTTTTATTTGTTAGACCGTTTTTTAAATTAATTTTCAATTAAGAAGCACAACAAATTTTCTGTACACAAAAAGCAAATGAAGCTTTTCACAAAAATATCTGTTTTTGCAGGGTTGTCAGATTACAACACTGACCCAAAGGTTTTTTTTTTGTATTTTCAGCATGCATGGGGGATTAACTAAATGGGCGGTTAATACAATTTACAAATATTTCGAATAAAAATGTTTAGTTTATGCCAAAAATAATGTCATTTAGACCAGTGTGAATTGTATAAATAACTTTTAAATAAAAGAACCGGATAACAGAAAAGTGTGCCAGGGAGTGATTTTTTTCGTTCAAGCTGAATGCAAAGCAATATCGTCCAATTGGAGAGTCTTTCATATAACGGCAAATTTAGAAACGCTAAGAATGCGCTTGTTTGGTGACTAATGAAACCATTCCGCTACAATTTTCAAGACTGCATAAATGGACTTAAAATGGGCGTTTTCCACCCTAACTGTATTTTGTTAATGTATGTACTTATTTGCTTCAAACTAATATTAACTTATGAATCGATTTCTAATATTGGACAATTTTGACTTTATTCACCACGATTTTGAAAACTGACCAAATCGGTCCTTTAATATTACATAAACATCCGGAAACATAACAACTTCTGAAATTAATATCGTCTAATTTTTTTTTTTTGCATTTTTCACTTGGTGGCTGAAGTAATGGAGAATTGAAAATTCATAAGAGAAAATTATCGTTTTTGTAAGATATATCGTAATATCTTAAAAGCTTGTAGTCTTATTGCAAAATGATATATAAACGTTAGATACTAAATTTAATAAACTTTAATTTGATATATCGTCCTGTTTATAACAATAAACGCATTGCATAGATATTACGAGCCAAAGTTTCATCTTCAAAATTCATACACTTTGAATCAATTGCGCGGGCCAAAGATAAGTTTTGAATTAATCTTTCGTGGCCAATAACTATTGGCTTAGACCTAAGACAACATAATATTACTGTTACAATACCGTCAAATGCCTTTTATTTTCCCTCATATAAAATCGACCCAGCCTAATGTACATATACACTGGTGACCGGATAATTGAAAACAATTTGTCTTTACATGTTTAGAAAAGTAATTTTTTTATTTATTAGCTTTAATTTATTTTTTACAAAAATATAATTCAACGTACAACGAAAACCATACATGTACCTCAAAAAATCGCCAAAATTTAAAAAAATGGTCATTAAAACTTCAAACATATTGATTGAAGATCTAGAAAAAAATAATTGGCGCATAATCATCATATTCTGCTTATGATTTTAAATAGTTCGTTTTATAGTTAAATGAACGTTTTCAATATTCACGCCAAAGTTGCTTACTTCTATTGGAAATTATAGATTATATGTCAAACCGTATGAGATACTGTTTTTACCCTGACAAGTGAAGTAATAGTTTTCTTGTATCCGTGACAGCATAACTTCACCCAGAAAAAGGTTTAGTTATAATAACCAAGATTTGGTTATAGTGATCAAGTGGCATAGTTGGATATAGCGAAATAAATATCTAGTTCACGAAAGTCTGCAATTTACTTGGTACTTCTAGTTGGGACAAATGTATATTTGTTAATAATAACAAAACGACTACCTTGAGTGGACAATATTGTTGGTTGATACAAGTTTTAAATTAGTTTTGTGAACTTGCTGTAGACGTGAATCAGCTAACCGTTTATTATTGGAAAAAAAGTTCCAGTTTGACACAAATAAAAATTTACTCGATGGTGGTTGTTGTGTTTACTTTCTTCTTTTATTTGCATATATTAAGCAAAAAAAATACATACATATTTACATAAATAGTTACTAGTGTAAATAATACATATTTATATGGTGAATATGAAACAGGAATAGTCGTACGAAAACCCTGGTCAATATCTGCTGGGAGTGCTGCTTTATGTATACTGCTTTGCTTTTTCCTTGGCTAAGTAGATACTTTCAAATTATAATTCACATGAATTATATATCCACTGAAAAACCCCGAATGGCATCAAACTTTATATTTTTAAATAACTATGCGCACACCGAAACAACTCGCGGCGATGGCAAAACTGAAACTGAGACAAACAAGTCTGGGCATGTCATAGCAAACACTTTTCTTTCTCTACCTAGCGCAGTGATCGACATGCCATAGCTGACCACACGCGTGTTTCACCCATATACGAATCGCGGTAACGGAGCAACGATTTCCACGCACACAGTCTCATTCACTGAATCGTTTTTATGCAATGGTCGGCATACTAGCGCATTCAAACTATTCAATAAGTGGGACTGTGTACATTGCTTAGCTGGCGCTCTTCGGATGTGAAACAAACATGTGCTCAGAGAGCGCTGAGCATTATTTAGGGGTGGCTCACAAGCATGAATATGTTCCGCTCTCAAACCAAATCGTGGTTGCCTCAACTAAGATTTGCACCCCTATGCTGTAATCCGTCGTAGATTCGATTTTGCTACGAATCTTAAAATTGGTATGCTGTAATCCGCGTTGCCGTATCGTAATTTCGAA
>NW_023460658.1:14578-20557 GCF_013731165.1 Rhagoletis pomonella | reverse complement strand
GGTTTTCTCACACTTTTGAAACACAAATTATATGCTTTTTTACTGCAGACAAGTTGTTGCCCCAAAACACAGCAGAAATCTTCCAATCAGGGCTGCCAACTATCCTTAGTTATGAGGTGCCAAAAAAGGTGTCATTCCTTTTAATCATTCACATTTAGCAATAAAATAAAGCTACATTTTCCAAACAAAAGTGCAATGATAAAATAAGATGAACCAGTTGAATAGCCTTTATAAATTAGAAAATTTTAGTTGAGAAAAAGAAGTACACGCAAAGGATTTCACAAAAATGTATTGAAATGTAATTTTTTTTACAAAAGTGCCATTTTGGCACTTTGTGCCAAATTGAAAAAATAAGTGCAATTTGAAGTAAAATAGGGACAAATGGCACGGTTTGAGACAAGTTGGCATCCCTGCTTCTAATAACTTACAAATATAAAAATGTGAAATATCGAGGGCTTGAATTCATTAATACCCTCTATCTGCAATTTGCACAAAAACTAATTTGTGATTTTAGAAACCATCTGGGACTTATTACCTGTCGTTATATAAGGTAGCATTAATATCACTGATGACAGTTAAAGCTTAGGTGGATTTTTATATCAGAATCTCATCTTTGTGAAAAGTGTGCAGATAGAGAGTATTATTGAATATAAGCCCTCGATGTTTAAAATATATACAAATTTTATTTCAACGTATACAAAAAATAAATCTACCTGCGTTACAGCACGGCGGGAGACGGGGCAGGGGGCCGGGGGGGCCGCGGCGTAGCGTGACGTGGTGTGCGCGCCGGTCGCGCGGGGTACGCGGGGAGCGAGCGCGAGCGCGACGCGCGCGGTGTGGCGCGTTGACGCGTGCCGCCGCGAAGCTAAGCAAATTTAATATTTGAAAGAGAAATAATGTCAATTGATTTTATTTCGTTTTTAAAAAGGTAATAATGTCAATTGAATTTATTTCGCACCAGGGTGGGAAATAAAGTCAATTGACCTTATTTCCGTTGATCTTATTACCTGTCACCACTTGAGCTGGTTGAACAAGCGATAAAGGGGAAGAGATGGTAGCAGAAATGCTTATGCAAACGTGCGCATTCTGTGCTCTGTATTTATTAAAATGAACATGAATGTGTATGGAGGTGAATATTATTAAACACTAGGAGTACTCTCGAAGTCTTACAAGGCCCTTGCACGGTGCACGGATTGCACGATTTACAAAGCTGTCCCAAAGGAAAACCGATTTTTACCATGAAATCCGTGCACCGTGATAGGGCTTTGCAAGACTATTGTCAAAGAGATGACACTAAAATGTTTGTTAACCATACAACAAAATGAACTACGTTACTTAATGTACATATACACTGGTGACCCGATAATTGAAAACAATTTGTCTTTACATGTTTAGACAATTGATTTTTTACAAAAATATAATTAATGGTACAACGAAAACCATATATGTAACTCAAAAAATCGCCAAATTTTAAAGAAATGGCCATTAAAACTTCAAATATTTTGATTAAATTTCTAGAAAAAAAGAATTGGCGCATAATCATGGTCCTTAGTTAGAGCCAGCTTTAGTTAGAGTAATATAAAAAGCTAGAGCATGTATCTTAGTCAGTTTAGTACTATGTTTTACCTAAAGCCCGCTTTAACACAAAATTCTATTACAAAAGTAATAAGTTTGCTGTTTTATGTCATTTGCAACCCTGATATTTGAGCTTTTTTCGGTTAATTACTATGGCACCAAAAACTTAACAAAGTCTATGCACATAAAATTAACAAGAAATTTTTAAGCAAAAAACCAAACCGACTTCAATTCTCATATACAAATTTAAAGAGTACCGTTAATTTCTTCATGACCCAATGATCGGATCTAAACGAAATAAGTATGGGACCGCCTCTAAGGTACCGGCTTACCTTTAAAAAAGAATTATAGAAATCGGTTAACGTGATCCAAAGTTATGGATAACATAAATAAAAAAAGAATATTTTGAAGGAGGTTAAAAATAAAATTGGTAAAGTTTTAAGTAAGCTGTTGATCGAATTTAATATTAAATATTGTTGTTGTTGTAGGCTAGTCGATCGATTGCGTATGTGTGCAAGAAAAATTACTTTTTTCTTCACGTTTTGCCCAATACATGAATACAAAGTTAAATGTTAGATAAACAAATGAAAATACGAACACAAAGAGACTATTAGAGGTTTTAATTTTTCTTATGGCACTTACTTATGGTTTAATTTACACTGAATATTTAGAAAACATTTGAGTTATTTAAAACATTTAAAACATTGAAAATTTACACTAAAACATTAAACATTAAAAGCATCAATATGTGGTACTCTCGTCATACTAAACTTTAACTACGAGCATAGCATATAAGCAGCCGCGATGTCATCAGCGTCCTCCTTCTTGTTAATTGTTTTTTCCCTTTTCTGTAGAATTTGCAGGCTTTCTTTGGTGTATCTTGTTTTTTCCTCCGTTCTTTGTCTAATATTTTGACGTTGGCTAGATCAGCTGTGTGACCACTATTTAGTATGTGTTGCGATAAAGCTGTGCTTTGCTTGTTTTTTCTTGATATCTGCTTCGTGTTCTGACAGACGAACACCCAATGCTCTCTTGGTTGTTCCAATATACACTTTGTTGCAGTTTTCGTTTTTGCTTCCTTTGCATGTAACTTCGTATACCACGTTGCTTTGTTGGTGGAGCGGTAGTGGCGTTTTCGTTTCGGAAAATATTGAAGAAAGCGTGCAGTTTGATCGGTATGCCAGCATTACATTAAGGTTGTTGGCGTTTATGTCATGGTCAAGTTGTTGCTAGAATCGAGGGATGTATGCTCTGATATCGCTTCGTATCGTTGGTTGTTTTCGTATTCGGTGCTCTGTTATATTCGTTGTTTATTTCTGACATTTTTTGTTTCATTAGACTTTGTATTAAGTGGTGCGGGTAGTTGTTGCTTGCAAGAATTTTGTTTATTTTCATTATGTTTTTGGGGTTTTGAATTGTTGGTGACCAGCGTTGCCGCTTTGGTAATTTTTTACCAAAACTGGTAATTTTTTTCTTTTTAGAACGAGTTTGGTAATTTGGTATTTTTTTTTCAATGTGGTAATTTTTTCAACGTAAGTCTTTTCTTTTAAGTTTTTAATACTAACCTATTACTTATAAAAATTTATGATTTTGAATCTTCTTATAATTGCACAATTTGCTTATGTACTTACATATATATGTGTATACCCCTTAAGAGATCCAAAAATTTAAAGGGCTCTTTAATGTAACAATTTGCCTTGACAGCTCAGAACTTTTAGTATGAGTTCGCAATATAGCAATTTAAGGAAACCACCCATTTTTCCTAATATGGCGGCTCGATCACAGCCCCTACAGTCCCAAAATCAGGGTTTTGGATCATTTTATCCTGCCGGAACCATTGGTGAAAGAAAATAATTTCACAGGACTAATTAAAATTTTGCGATTAAATACGAATGTGACCCATTTATAAAGTTGTAAAAGTAAATTTTATCTATCGTTTAACGATACATTTGCTGGTTTCATGATGTGGTTTTAAGTTATGTAAAATGAACTATTAAACACCTTTTAAATGTTTATAAATCTCTGAGTGGTTTTTTTGTTTCATGTTTTAAAAATATCTGTGAATTGTTATAGTCGGAACACATTGAAAAGGACAACCACAGCTGCAAATTGTTCATCTTCGTTATCTAAATGCTCTGTAGATGGTGATATGAATTTGTATGAGTTTGTTATAAAACAAGAGGAAGAACTCATCTTTCGCTCGAAAAATATAAATAGATCTAAGCTGGTCACAATCCCACACGTGATGTAGTTCAGTCGTTGCCAAAATAATTGTCTACATACGTCGAAAAATAATTTCCAATTTGTTTAAATATTATGCTCATAAAAATTTGGTAATTTTTTTCTGAGTTTGGTAATTTTATTAGAGGTTTGGTAAAAAATTAAAAATCTTTGTAGCAACACTGTTGGTGACTTATTGTTAGTATTTTGTGAATCAGATTTTTAGCAGTGTTGACTTTGTACTTTAAGGGTTGCGAAGACAAGTAATTTATTAAACGCCCAGAGGAAGTAGGCTTTGAGTACCAGTCAAGTAGAATTTCATTACTTTTCCGGTGGATCATGACATCCAAAAATTGTAAACCTAAATTGTTCTCTGATTCCATAGTGATAGTACTTTTTCTTGCACACAAACGCAATCGATCGACTAGCCTACAACAACAATAATTAAAATTGGTAAAAATAAACGTTATTTAATAAAATCAAACTCATGAAATACTTTTTTTCAAAGGTTTATTTACAATGCCATTTTCACTCAACATTCATAAATGGCTTTTCGGCATTTTTAATAATTCTTCGTCTATTGAAATCCCGAAATTTTGTTTACTTTTATTCATATCTAAAAGGCATTTGCACAAATAATACATAAAATTCCGACATAAATGTGAAAAATTAACACGAAAAATTAAATAGCTTTACGCTTGTCAGATTTAGTGCTAGTCTTAGTAACAGATTTTCGTCACTCTAACTTTGGAGTCGGCTGTAAGGGAAAAAGCAGGTACTAACACGATTATGATTCACTTAATATATAGATTAGTTTAAATCCTATTACTTCTTCTTGACTATGATTATGCGCCATTGTTTCTAATCATCGGACTACCAGTGTACATACACTGGCGGTTAAAACTGGATTAATGGCGTTTTTTAATATTCACAATGTTTTTCAACTTACATTTTTGTTTGTTATTTTTTATAACAATATGGTTCATGCATTAACAAACCCGCATTAATAAAACTTTATGTAGAATTTAGAAAATCCCACGATTTTTCATCAAAATTTTGAACCATTTAATCTGGCTACACAGTTACATGGCTTATGAAATTTTAATACAGTACGTGCTAGCAATAACGGATGTTTAAACAAACATGAATTTCTTGTAGCAGAAAATGCGCATGACCGTTTGCAAAAAAATAAAAACAGTCAACGCCAGTTTTTATGACTGGTTATTTGAAAATAAAAACCGTGAAGCCGCCTGCCAAAAAATTATTAAAAATCTATGCGTTTTTGTAGCAGTTTAAAACTTGCACTTTATCGTACTAAAACTTAACATGCTATAAAGCTGCATACCGAAAATTATCAAAGATTCAGATTAAAATCTTTGAAAATTTACTAAAAATTTGTTGAATTTTTCTAAATTCTGTATAAAGTTTAAAGTTTGATTTAAATATTTTTGGCTAAAACATGAACAATAACTATTGTCATAAAAAATAAACAAACATTTTGTTGAAGAACATTGTGAATATTTAAAAAAATAACATTCGTTCAGTTTTGATCACCAGTGTACATATGTGTTTATATAAAGTATACATATTTGGTTTTTGAAGTCCAAAACAAGATCAAATATAAAATGATATAATATTTGTATAAATAATCATATTCAGGGTATTCATCAAAATGTGTAAATGTCCCGCAACCACGTAAGCCTCGTAAATAAACCGGTTTTCCATTTAAAATTAAGTAAGTTAATGAGGTTTACATGGTTACGAGGTATTTACGCGTTTAGATGAATTGCCCTATTATCAATATAAATAACATATTACTATTGCTACACATGTATAATCGATTTATGATATCTTAAATGGAAAAATAAAAATTAAATTATCAAAAATAAAACGCCTGTTTTGTAAATATTTTGAATAAATAGTATTACGGCGCACAGTGGCTCAGCCCCATTAATTTTTCGGAGAAAATTAGGATATAAATTGATTGGTCGGGTTTTAAACCATACTTCCCATACACCCCTATGCTGTAATCTGTCGTAGCTTCGATTTTGCTACGAATCGTAAAATTGGTATACTGAAATCCGCGTTGTCGTATCGTAATTTCGAAATTCGGAGGCCATCTTCGACATTCGTAATGTTGGTATGCCTGAATCCGACGTAGCTGTCATTTTTATGTATTTGTCG
>NW_023460658.1:7927-14478 GCF_013731165.1 Rhagoletis pomonella | reverse complement strand
TGCAGTAAAAAAGCATATAATTTGTGTTTCAAAAGTGTGAGAAAACCAATTAATTAACTTATATGATCTCGGTTCCGATATTAAATAATCAATAATTGTTTATACCCGCATTTTGGTACATTGGCTCGTTGAATGTGCCATCTAATAAATAGTGTCGTCATTCTCCTTAGCTGCTTTTAAATGATGTCGTCACAAATTGCTGGCGGAGACATTGTTTCCTTATAGAAAGGTTGGTTTCTTTTCCACCTTAGACATTCCGAGTTTGTTCAAAATATGCTAATTTAAAACACAGAATTCTTTCAGGGTTCCTCCGGGGTTTTTGGATATGGACTGTTTCTTCAATTTAATAGTGTTCGCTTTATTTTTGTGGAAACGAAACATGTTTTGCAAGTTATGGATCATTTCTACACTCTTTCTTCAAATATTTCTCGTATTCCAGCTGTGCGTTTTTACATATTCGTAATTTAAATTTTTTTAATGAAATCAATTGGTGGGATTTCAAGATTGTATGTGGATTAATATCACAACACTGAGGATTTGGCTACAACCTTTTTCATCTATTAAAAAACAACACTTACGGGGCAATGTTTATTGTAAGAACAACATTTTTTTCTATGAATCGACATACGTTAAGCATTGTTGACGCTATTTCCATTTGAATGAGGAAATAGCGTCAATGACTTTATTTCGAAATTTTGTTGACTTTATTTCGCTTTTGAAAAGGTAATAATGTCAATTGACTTTATTTCGCACCAGGGTGGGAAATAAAGTCAATTGACCTTATTTCCATTGACCTTATTACCTGTCACCGCTCAAGTAACCAAACAATACATTCGTCCATAATTTAAAACAACTTAATAGTAATATTGGCAAATAAAATACCTTACATTATTCGCTCCTCGCAACTAATAAAAATACGCAAGAATGTAGGAAGTAAAAATACATTTTCGCGAAAAACAGAGCGTTAACTACCCACAATTAACCAAGGCAATGCAATACTAAACTTCGCGCAACTGTTTTATTATGCCGAATAGCTGTAGATATTTGTCTTGTTGTTAAAATATACTTTGGCGGTCAAAATTGGATAAACTTTTTTGTTATGTTTTTTTTATAAAAATAGTCATACTTTAACCAAAACCATATAAATCAAACTTTCAAACTTTGTACAGAATTTAGAAAAATTCAAATAATTTTCATCAAAATTTTGAGCTGTTTAATCAGAATTTATAACAATTTTGTGAGTTTTAAGCTGCTAAAAATCGCAAAGATTTTTAATATTGCGGGTTTTTTTTATATAAAAAGAGCAATTTATAATAAGTGGCTTTATTTTTTTTATCCTTTTCGCGCATTTTCTTCCACAAGAAATTAATGTTTATATGGAAAAAGAGCAAATTTGTAGCAATGTACGATTTTGTAGCCACTTAAAACTTGCCTTATTTTACTTAGATTTCTTATTGTAACTGCATACGCAAAAATTTTATAAAGTTCTTATTAAAAAGACCAAATTTTTTATGAAAATTTTTTGAATTTTTCTGAATAAGCATGAACCATATTTTTGAGTTTAGCTTGAAAAAACAAAACACCATTTAATCAGTTTTTGCCGCCAGTGTAAATACACTTGTGAACGGCTAATAAAGCCAGCTATATTTCGATATATTTTTGCTGTATTTCTTTTGCATAATCTCAGAATTCTGATGAAAAAGTTGAAAATTTAGATGAAATTTTTTTGTTTTATAATTGTTTTATAATTGTTGCACAAAGTAATGAGCTAGGCTTTTATGAAAAAAATAATAAACATTAAATAAACAAATGAAAAATATTCAAAATTAATTAAAACGCTGCTGGCTTAATTAACTGATCACAAGTGTATGTATGAATGTAGACATAAAGTTTTTAACAAAAATATTAGAGTAGAAAATTAGCTATGAAGTATATTCGACACCAGCCATCGTCTTACCGTTGCTGCTGGTAAATTGGAATGTTATATTTTGGATCATTTTGTACAAGGAAATTTTGTGTTACCGGCTGATTAGCTCCACCTGTGAGAGATATTGCTGCCATTTGATTTTGTAATTGACTATATTGATCGCCACCATTTGCCGGGTTATGCATGCCATGATTGAGTGGCAGCAAGCGTGGTGCCATTCCAACTGTCGGTAGCGGTGTCATAAACGCATTTTGTGGTGGCTGTTGCGTTGCATTTGGTAGGAGACCAAATTGTTGTGGGCGGGGATGATGAGGAAGTTGCTGCTGCTGCAGTTGATCTGGTGGTAAAACTACACATCGTGATGTTTTTAAAACTTGCACCTATTTATAAGAAAAACTTACCGTTGTTGGCATCACTTATTTGATTTGCCGGTCCATTAGGTAGCAAGTGACCAAATTGAGAAATGGGCGGCAAAGACTGTCTTAGTTGAATATGACCCACTTGGGTGAGTTGAGGCCCAGGATTATAAACGCCGACAGGAGTGGAGCCAGCTGCCGCCATGGTTGAGTGAGATATTTGTTGGTGATCAGACGTAGTCGATGGCGGTACAGATGTTGCCGGCAACTGATGAGCTACACTGCTAAAGCTTATCCGATTCATAGACGGCGGCATTGCTACAAACACAAAAAAGCATTTTATTAATAAAACGGAAATACATTAGGCTCATTCCCCGGTAATCGACACCGAATGAAACGAAAATAAACTTAAGAATTCGTGTTTATTATTTCAAATAAATTATAGTAAATAAATCTAACTTCCAAGGCTGAAAACTACAATTTCGAAATTTATCCCAAAATCAGATATTTTTTTACTTTAGGTTGTATCGTTTACAAACTCATATGAGAGGTTAATTTTCTTCAAAATTGACAAGACTGATTTTCGTAGTCTATTGTCTTTTTTGCATTGTAACAGTGTAATTTTCAATATTTTCGGGCAAGTACTGATTATTTTATTATATATTGAAGCAAAGCATATTTTAATGTCACGCCCGTCACAAAGTGCAAACAATAGTTTTTTTTTTTTAAGAAAACACATCTTGCACAGTGTAAAAAAGCTATGTAACGCTATGACACAGGCGAATATGTGCGAATTGCTTTTAAGTAAGGCAACTGGCTGAGTCAGTGAGATCGTCGGTTCGAATCCTACTGAAAGAAGTCTGATGAGGAATGTGGTAGCTATCACTTCTACCATTTTTTTAAATTACTGTTGCTTTGCCTCAATAAGTTTTGCATTAAAAACGGCCTCAAGCTCAATAAAAATTGTTGAATATAATTGTAATAAGGTCATAAAATAACCAAAACAAATAACTTAAGGACGAGCACACCTAAAAGTTAAACATTCTAATGATAGAATTATTAACAAAAACTAACAAAACCAACAACCACATGATCAAGTTGAAATAGCACTGGAATAGCTGCGCTTGATTGTAGTTGGCTTAACAAATGAAATAAAGGAAAAAGCAACAAGAATTCACAAGCCGAACTTAGCACAGTGCGTAGGCAACTGGCTGAGTCAGTGGGATCGTCGGTTCGAATCCTACTGAAAGAAGTCTGACGAGGAAATGTGGTTATTTCCGAAATAGCTATCACTTCTACCATTTTTTCATATTATTGTTGCTTTTCCACAATAAGTTTTTCATTAAAAACGGCCTCAAGCTCAATAGAAATTGTTGAATTTAAGTATTTATATTAAAAAAATCGATTGTTGGTCACGCCCGTCACATGGCACACCCATCACAACTTAAAGTTTGACAAATTTTAATTTATTCGACCAGGGCCTGCTACCGTAACTTATCTGCTAATCTGAAATGTATCATATATCGGTTTGTGATCACCATTGATAAAGCTAATCATAAGGCTATATTGCTCGAGCGATGAGAAAACCAACACTGAGAAAAAGGATTAGTTTCGACAACTAAAGATATTTAGTTCCCGAATTTTGACAATATTTGGGAACTGTGACCAAGGATTGGGAACTATTACCATGGGTTGGTAATTATAACTAAATATATTAAAGCTTCTAATATTCATCTATGTTGTACCAAATCGTTAATTTAGTTGAAGGGTTTGGTAAATACTAATAAATAATTTTTTGAAGCATACCCAACAAGCATTTCAGTAAACGTTTTTAAAAATAACTTAAATTAAGTTTGCTATAATAAGCGTTAAATAAGCATTTTTAATATTAAGCTTATTAAAAGTTTTTTCAAATAAACCTTTAATAAGTTTTGAGAGCGAATGTTTATAAATAACTTAAACTTATAAATAAAATGTAAATGCCAACGACATGAAGTAGTAAATATAAAATTTTTTCAATCGTAAGTGACGTGTTTACGTTTTTTAAAATATATTATTAAAAGAAAAAATTAAATAAAACCAATGCGGTAAAACAAGAAAATCCAATCCAGGAGCCGCTGCGCTAATCGGTGGAGCATTCGAGTCTTCAAATGATGAGTTCCCCTTATCCTTTCTTAGTTTAACATTCAATTAAAAATGTATTAAATTTTTTTCAGAAAAGTTCATCAATGAGAATGGCGGCGATGAAGCGGAATATATAGCTGCATCTCGATGTCGCTTTTTCAATTTGCCAATAACCGCAAGTAATTGAAAGCACGCAACAAGATGTAATAATTAACTTTTTTATGCTTAATTTGTATGTGTTATTGTGAATTTGTATGCTAAAATGTCTATTCCCTATTTATATTTTCGCGACTGTAGATGAGTCCGCCGAAAATTCGCATTTCGTTTAGTTTCTAGATGTTAAGCAATCTATGTATGAGTTTTTAATGAAATATCTTTAAATAAAGGGTTATAAAAATGTTTATAAAAAGCTTTCTTTTGAAAATTTTTAGTAAGTTTATATTTTTTTGAACCTTTATTATAAGTTTACACTTTTACGCTTATAAAAAGCTTTCTTTTGAACATTTATTACAAGTTTATATTTCTACGCTTATAACCAATGTTCCTTTTCGATTATATTACGCTTACTTTCAAGCGTTTTATAAACAAAAAATCAACGTTTTGTAAGCTTAATGTTTATAATTGAAAACTTAAAAAAAACTTTCTTTAAGTTTATTTTGCGTGTTGGGATATTTCTACAAATTCCATTCAACTTAACGTGTGGCTCATAAAAGGATGTCATTAAGCTCTGCTAATACAGATAAGCTTTCTTTCAACACATGGTTTAGTCATAGTTACCAACACCCCTATGCTGTAATCCGAAAGTTCGTAGTTACGAATTCGTAGCTCCGTTCCGAAAATTCGAAAATTGGTGTGCTGTAATCCGATTGTAACTATCAACGGCGTTGCCAACTAAAATAGTGAAATTCGAAGTTCTTAATCAGCTGCTTTGACAGAAACAAATCAAAATAAATATAATCGCAAGTGAACAGTGAAATTAAAAAAAAAAATGTTTAATCGTATTTGAAAAAGCTTTTCCTTAATTAAGTAAAATAGAATGGATTCAGTGGCCGGTGCACTTTTGTCTCAGGAGGAAGAACATGCTGCAGTCAACTGTTGCATTAATATACAAAGGAGATTGCTACAAGACAGTTCTGATCCATTTAGCTTAAATGATAAATATATGCTCCCTCTTTTTAAGGGCGTCCATTCAACTAAATATTGTGTTGCTTTAAATCTTGCAACGCTTTCCCAAAATTCCACCACATCCTCTTTAACTATTACAAAGCCTCGGGCAATGTCCGGTCTTTCGGTCATGCATTCCACCAGTTTTTCGTATTGCGAGCGATTTGTTCTGATTGTCGACTTGATAATTTTGTAAACATTTAATAATACATTGTTTTTTATTCACACTTCAACTTACATACATATTTTTGCGTTTCCACACTTTATTTTATTGATATTTTAAAAGAATTCGCTTCGCTCCGACACCAGTTGCTCTTCGTAGAAAATTTCCGACAAATACATACAAATTACAGCTACGTCGGATTCAGGCATACCAACATTACGAATTTCGA
The DNA here is from genome assembly GCF_013731165.1 of Rhagoletis pomonella. Classification (NCBI taxonomy): domain Eukaryota; kingdom Metazoa; phylum Arthropoda; class Insecta; order Diptera; family Tephritidae; genus Rhagoletis; species Rhagoletis pomonella. Next base: position 8,515 of record NW_023460658.1, on the reverse strand, counting down.
AGATGGTCTCCGAATTTCGAAATTACGATACGGCAACGCGGATTACAGCATACCAATTTTAAGATTCGTAGCAAAATCGAATCTACGACGGATTACAGCATAGGGGTGCAAATCTTAGTTGAGGCAACCACGATTTGGTTTGAGAGCGGAACATATTCATGCTTGTGAGCCACCCCTAAATAATGCTCAGCGCTCTCTGAGCACATGTTTGTTTCACATCCGAAGAGCGCCAGCTAAGCAATGTACACAGTCCCACTTATTGAATAGTTTGAATGCGCTAGTATGCCGACCATTGCATAAAAACGATTCAGTGAATGAGACTGTGTGCGTGGAAATCGTTGCTCCGTTACCGCGATTCGTATATGGGTGAAACACGCGTGTGGTCAGCTATGGCATGTCGATCACTGCGCTAGGTAGAGAAAGAAAAGTGTTTGCTATGACATGCCCAGACTTGTTTGTCTCAGTTTCAGTTTTGCCATCGCCGCGAGTTGTTTCGGTGTGCGCATAGTTATTTAAAAATATAAAGTTTGATGCCAACCATGGTTTCTCAGTGGATATATAATTCATGCGAATTATAATTTGAAAGTA
>NW_023460658.1:4796-7827 GCF_013731165.1 Rhagoletis pomonella | reverse complement strand
CCTTTTAGCCTGAAGTATGTATGTAGATACAATATTGCAGCAGCTTTCTACCTACCTTTTGTTTTTTTCCACTAATAATTAGTATGCTCTAGAAATATGTATTTACGGAAATAGAGCACATGATTTCGTCCATTTTAGAGTTGTAGCAGGTAGTGAATTTTTCTTCAAACTGCATTTCGCTAAGTGTGGAGTTGTGTGTTTTTTTTGGATTTCCCTGAATACAAGATAATTCGTAAATACGTACGTTCTTCATAAAATTTTATTTTGTAAGAGTTTTGGGTGTGCACCTACATAAAAGAGGGAAACGATGCGGATGCTCCATTCGTGATCACTCACAACAGCTTATCCTGAAAACTTTTTAGGGCGTTGTATGGAAGATGGTTTTTCGCTTTTCTAAGGAATTACGCTATAATTGCACGTATACATATACATATGCATTGTCGTCAGTGGTAGAAGTAATATAAGAGTCTTCCCACAGTGGTAATTGCCTATTGCATCGCATTTCTTTTTCGAATCGTATTACAGAGCAGCCTCTCAGATTTTTTTGGAAAATATAAATCGTATGCTGCGAATGCCGCATTATACTAAAGCCAACCTTTCGACATAAGCTACTATTCCATATGAACACAGATATGTACATATATAAAAATGAAGCAAATTATTACATTACATTATTTTATCTATTTATTTTCTTCAATTTCTAATTTTGAGAAGTGGAGAATATCAAATTGTAATTTTGTTATCAATAGATTCGATAACGATTTTTTTGAAAATTTTGTACGTAACTTAGTGAGTATTGTAGAAAGTGCGCTGAAAGCCCGCTCAACAGAAACTTGTGTTGCTGGTACTGCTAATACAACCTCCGCTAACTTCAACATCTCACACTCATTCCGATAAAATTTTCTCCAGTATTCCAGGACATTTGTGTCGAACGGTGCCATTTCTTTTACACAGAGATTAACCAGCTTTTGTTTGATGTCAGGTTTTACGATTGGTCTCGTTGCACTTTGCGATTTGGCCAATGACCTTACGTGAAGCGTTAACTTATGGTACGCCCCTTTCGATGTGCTTGTAAGTTCATTGTCCTATGTTGTATGTGGTACAACTCCAGAAGTGCAATCATTCTCATATTCTGGATCATTTCGTAAGTCCTTATTAAGTGATCCTGTAAAAGAGTAGGAAAAATTAAAATAACTGGATTAGTATCTCACAATTATAAAAACATAAAAAATTCAAAGTAAACAATAAATTAATTGAACGAAATATAATATCAAGATAATGAATTTTGAAATAAATTTCAATTGGCTTACCATTGCAACATCCTTTTGCTCAGAGCTGGGGAGAGGCGTTTCTTCAAAATTCAGCGACGAATACCTTATATTCTAAAAGGACATTTTTTCTTATTTTCATCGCATTTAGGAGGGAATCTGCATAAATATTTTCTGCGACCAAGTCTGCAAGCTCTAGTTCGCAAGTAAGCCAATCCCTGAAGAAGTCTCCTATAATATACTGCTCATTTTGAAGTTTTAGGGTGCACTTAGAGATTGGTTGAAAAGCGGTGAGAAATCCTTAACGAATGACCAATTTATGTACATGTTTTTATCCAAATTTTCAATGTATTCTTTGATTCGGTAAAGTGATTCCATCATATCATACGTAGAGTTCTAGTTGTCGATGAATGGCAAACTGATGTCGGTATTTCCTGCTCTTACTAAGGGTCTCAATTTTTTTACAATCGTCCTGCACTCTTCCAAGTCCTTTTCAATTGTTTTTATGACATCATATGCTGCTAGCTGAATAGTATGAGCAGCACAACGAACCACAGAAAACACAGAAGCGATTTGGGACTCAATATGGTCTGCCTCAACATCATTTATAGCATCTTCGTTTGCTAAACTTTCTTGCTGCATATCGTGTAGCAATTTGGACGCTTTAACTACATTTGCGCCGTTGTCAGTGGTATTATATTATTTTAGATATTATTTTATTTTTTACCGAATGACCTATTTTTTCCTTAATTTGTTGACTTGCTTTGTCAAGAAGGCTTACTATGTTCTTTGAATTTAAATGTATACCATACTTCTGCTCGTATGGTGATATAAGTTGTTTAAAATATTCCTCGTCATCAAATATTCGAAAGGGAATATTTTTTTTGGGGACCAGTCCCACTTAGCATCTCAAAAAACTGTCTCTGTTCAAACAAGTACTTAACTTTGACACGGTTTTTCGTTTTTTTGTGGTAGAAGTATTATCATCATCACTTTCATAACTATTTTCTATATCTATTTTGTGTATAAGAATGTCTTTTAATATTTCCTCGCAATAATCCACTAAGCTCTCTTTTACACGACTCTACAATGCATGTACTTTTCTTGGTAGTTTCATCGTACTTAACGTAATTTTGCAAATCAGTTTTTTTCCTTCCCATTGTCTTCTCAATATTGTTATATCGTTTATTTATTTAAATAGTCGCTACTAAGCACTGTATAACACTCCTCTCTACCGATGTTTGGATAAAGAAATGTATATCCGACAAACACATTCCATAATTTACTGGAAAAGATTTTCCATTACTTCTACCTCTGACGACAATGCATATGTATATGTATACGTGCAATTATAGCGTAATTCCTTAGAAAAGCGAAAAAACATCTGCCATACAACGCCCTAAAAAGTTTTCAGGATAAGCTGTTGTGAGTGATCACGAATGGAGCACCCGCATCGTTTACCTCATTTATGTAGGTGCACACCCAAAACCCTTACAAAATAAAATTTTATGAAGAACGTACGTATTTACGAAATATCTTGTATTCAGGGAAATCCCAACGAAACCACACAACTCCACACTTAGCGAAATGCAGTTTGAAGAAAAATTCACTACCTGCTACAACTCTAAAATGAACGAAATCATGTGCTATATTTCCGTAAATACATATTTCTAGAGCATACTAATTATTAGTGGAAAAAAAACAAAAGGTAGGTATAAAGCTGCTGCAATATTGTATCTACATACATACTTCAGGCTAAAAGG
>NW_023460658.1:0-4696 GCF_013731165.1 Rhagoletis pomonella | reverse complement strand
ACTGCCATCAATCTACCGATGATGATTTTACACTTCGTCCAAGCTCTTGCTCCATAATTATTAAAACGCTTTTAAATGCGTCTTTGCGGAGGCGGAAATTTTTCACAAGCTAAAAGGATCAGAACAACTAGCAATCTCCTTTGTATATTAATGCAACTGTTAGCTGCAGCATATTCTTCCTCCTGAGACAAAAGTGCTCGGACCACTGACCCCATTGTATTCTACTTAATTAAGGAAAATTCTTTTCAAATAACCACTAAAATTTTTTTTTAATTTCACGATTCACTTGCGATTATATTTATTTTGATTTGTTTGTGTCGAAAGCAGCTGATTAAGAACATCGAAGTTCGCGATTTTAGCTGGCGGCAGTGCCGTTGATAGTTACGATCGGATTACAGCATAACAATTTTCGATTTTTCGGAGCGGGACTACGAATTCATAACTACGAAGATTCGGATTACAGCATACGGGTGATAATCTCAAAAACGCCTTAAAAAAGCCACTAAAAGGGCACCGATGAATGAGAACTCCGAAATTTCGTCCATATATTCACAATTATATCGTCAGTAAACATATACAGAATTTTCAAACTCGATTAACTTTAACGCATACCTCCCATACAAACCTAACATCAAAACGCTTAAAAATGTCATTAAAAGCGCAGCGATGTATGCACGACTACAAAATTTTGTCCATATATTTATATATAATATAAGTAAATGGACTTAAATTTGCTGTAGTCGGTTTATTTTTATATACACCTCCCTTACAAGCCTAACCTCTAAAAAACCTTTAAAAAGATAAATAAAAGTCCTCGTATTATATAAACTGCATACTTGTGCACACTGTGTTATACAAAAAGGGAAAGCAGAAACTCTATATATGTTTATAAAAATGGTGCCTCACGGTGGGTAGCCTTCAAGGTTAAAAAACAGATTTTTTTACTCTATGCAGCATGCCACGCTTTGGTAAAAGTAGGCAAAATTTACTTAGCCCAGTATAATTTTCCTCAAGAACTCTTTCTGTATGGTTTGAATATCTATTTTTAAAGTTTTCGATACAGTTATACATTTCACGATGACTTGCAATTGCAATCTCAGCTAACTCTGAACTAGGAATGTTGAAATTTGCCACAACTGCTAAATTCGGTGTTGCTTTCTGAAATAGACATTAACGGGGAAGTAAGAAATAATAACTGACCCTTTTATACTTTACCACGTCGTTTAAAAATTAATTACCTTCACTATTTATGATTTCTAATGCTTGCGCTATTTTCGATGAAAAATAGGTTTGTTAGTTAAATGAGTCTTTACAAAAAGAATCGCAGATAATTGCACCTGGAATAGAGTACATATTAATCCTAACTAGTATAGAAATAATTAAGGCTATTTCACAACGAAAAGGTCGGAAAAGAAAAAAGATGTACATAGTCCATTGAATTAAGCAATCCGCGGAAAAAATTGCTAATTTCATATAATTAAATATCTACATCAGGGTTCGGAAATTCTCACTTACATTCTCTCACGTTCGCGATCGATGATATTCCAAGTCTATTTTTGCATTATTTTATCGCGAGTGAAAAATGCAAACAAATTTATAATCTTTCACATTCGGAATGCAATCGACCAAAAAATTTCCCTGCTTTTCATTCGCGAACGAAAAAAGCAAAGAAATTTCCTCTCACTCGAATATGAGAAGTCCGAGCATTGCCGATGTAGGCCTCTCATAAATAAGCAAAACGATGCAAATAATCCATTCGCGATCACTCACAACAGCTTATCTCGATAAACTTTTCGCGAAAAATTTTCAACGACGTTGTTTGGGAGATATTTTTTACGTTTGGTTTGGGTATGCATGTTGTTATGCATACAGCGTACATACATATGTACATATGTATATGTAAGTAATGCAAGCAAATGCTTTTCGGTTGGAAGGAATGTGGGAATATGCACAAATATATGAATTATGGTGGAAACATATATGTATATATCTACATATACATAAATTACGTACATTCATACGTGTAGTTAAAGTATATTCCAAGCGTACACTTTTCAGTATAATGGTGTATCTGTATGTTATTTTATAATAATGATTGCGTTTATTTTTTATATCTAATAAATGGAACTTAGTGGGGATAAGATTGACTAATGAGAAAAGTGGGCGTCTGGTGAAGACTGAGAGTAAAGAAAAGCAGAAAAAAACAATACATATAAATTTTGTATTTATTTTAAATGCTTTGATTCGCCATTGTAAGGATATTAATAAGAAACCAAAAATATAAACATGTAAATATAATAAGAATATATATGGACGTATGTATTACTAGAAGAAAACTCAATAAAACGAAGGCCTGCATTTCATATCTTTGCACACATACATATGTATGTAGATATGTGTGTATCTATGTATATGCATGTACTTATACCGGTAAGAGCCTAGTTATTTACTGAACAGTAGGGCAGAATGAGCAAAAATTTTGCAGCAATAATCAAATAATAGCTAAGCGTTGGTTTTACTACGACCTTGCAAAGACGAAAAAAATTTATTTGTGAGCCTTTTAGCCTGAAGTATATATGTAGATTCAATATTGCAGCAGCTTTCTACCTACCTTTTGTTTATTTTCCACTAATAATTAGTATGCTTTAGAAATATTTACGGAAATAGAGCACATGATTTCGTTCATTTTAGAGTTGTAGCAGGTAGTGAATTTTTCGTAAAACTGCATTTCGCTAAGTGTGGTTTCGTTGGGATTTCCCTGAATACAAGATATTTCGTAAATACGTACGTTCTTCATAAAATTTTATTTTGTAAGAGTTTTGGGTGTGCACCTACATAAATGAGGTAAACGATGCGGGTGCTCCATTCGTGATCACTCACAACAGCTTATCCTGAAAACTTTTTAGGGCGTTGTATGGAAGATGTTTTTTCGCTTTTCTAAGGAATTACGCTATAATTGCACGTATACATATACATATGCATTGTCGTCAGAGGGAGAAGTAATGGAAAATATTTTCCAGTAAATTATGGAATGTGTTTGTCGGATATATATAAGAGGGCGAACACATTTCTTTATCCAAACATCGGTAGAGAGGAGTGTTATACAGTGCTTAGTAGCGACTATTTAAATAAATAAACTATATAACAATATTGAGAAAAGACAATGGGAAGAAAAAAAACTGATTTGCAAAATTACGTTAAGTACGATGAAACTACCAGGAAAAGTACATGCATTGTAGAGTCGTGTAAAAGAGAGCTTAGTGGATTATTGCGAGGAAATATTAAAAGACATTATAAACTTATACACAAAATAGATATAGAATATAGTTATGAAAGTGATGATGATAATACTTCTACCACAAAACACGAAAAGCCGTGTCAAAGTTAAGTACTAGTTTAGACAGAGACAGTTTTTTGAGATGCTGCGTGGGACTGGTCACCAAAAAAAATATTCCCTTTCGAATATTTGATGACGAGGAATATTTTAAACAACTTATACGAGCATACAACGACCATACGAGCAGAAGTTTGGCATACATTTAAATTCAAAGAACATAGTAAGCCTTCTTGACAAAGCAAGTCAACAAATTAAGGTCATTCGGTAAAAAATAAAATAATATCTAAAATAATATAATACCACTGACAACGGCAACAAATGTAGTTAAAGCGTCCAAATTGCTACACGATATGTAACAAGAAAGTTTAGCAAACGAAGATGCTATAAATGATGTTGAGGCAGGTCATATTGAGTCCCAAATCGCTTCTGTGTTTTCTGTGGTTCGTTGTGCTGCTCATACTATTCAGCTAGCAGCATATGATGTCATAAAAACAATTGAAAAGGACTTGGAAGAGTGCAGGACGATTGTAAAAAAATTGAGAACCTTAGTAAGAGCAGGAAATACCGACATCAGTTTGCCATTCATCGACAACTGAACTAGGTGGAACTCTACGTATGATATGATGGAATCACTTTACCGAAACATAGAATACATTGAAAATTTGGATAAAAACATGTACATAATTTGGTCATTCGTTAAGGATTTCTCACCGCTTTTCAACCAATTTCTAAGTGCACCCTAAAACTTCAAAATGAGCAGTATATTATAGGAGACTTCTTCAGGGATTGGCTTACTTGCGAACTAGAGCTTGCAGACTTGGTCGCAGACAATATTTATGCAGATTCCCTCCTAAATGCGATGAAAATAATAAAAAATGTCCTTTTAGAATATAAGGCTTTCGCCGCTGCTCTATATATAGATCCAAGATTTAATTTTGAAGTAATGCCTCTCCTCAGCTCTGAGCAAAAGGATGTTGCAATGGTAAGCCAATTGAAATTTGTTTCAAAATTGATTATCTTGATATTATATTTCGTTCAATTAATTTATTGTTTAGTTTGAATTTTTTATATCTTTATAATTGTGAGATACTAAACCAGTTATTTTAATTTTTCATACTCTTTTACAGGATCACTTAATAAGGACTTACGAAATGATCCAGAATATGAGAATGATTGCATTTCTGGAGTTGTACCACATACAACACAGGACAATGAACTTACAAGCACATCGAAAGGGGCGTACCATAAGTTAACGCTTCACGTAAGGTCATTGGCAAAATCGCAAAGTACAACGAGACCAATCGTAAAACCTGACATCAAACAAAAGCTGGTTAATCTCTGTGTAAAAGAAATGGAACC
>NW_023460657.1:32371-33827 GCF_013731165.1 Rhagoletis pomonella | reverse complement strand
TGTCCGAACGACTTGATGATTGGGGTTGCCGCGTTCTCTCTTTTATGCGTTTTGCGGCATATTTGCCCTCAAAATTATAGTTTCGTATGTAGGCAACAATATAATCAGCTGTTTGCTTCAGAATAAAATAAAAGGTCCCGAACTGAACGGTGAACCATACTTCATCACCCTCTCCGACAAAAATATTTTGAGTGTAAATAAAAAGTTGTCCGGACACGAACCGTGGATCCACCTTTATAGGAGTTCCGGCCACTTGTACCAAAAAAAGGAAACTTGGGAGCTGGTAGATCGTCCAGTGAATAAGAATATAATTGACTGCAAACAGGACCCTACGGGAGTATAGAGAAGTATTAAGCGCGTCCCGTTCCTAAAGGCTGTTTTCAAAGGCAGCACATTGATTATTTTAAAACTTGTTCGCCAATTGTTATTCACTTATCCGGTATTTACACGAGGCGATTTTACAGGCAACTTGTGAACTAATCGTTTCCAACGAAACGAAAAACGATGCGACAAAAAATCGAGCAAATGTATAGACGACACTCGTTTACATTATGGCTGCATTTCTTTATTCATTCTGAACGTTTGGAATAAACTTCTTTGTTTACTTATTCTTTAGAACGTTCCTGATGATATGTTAACGTATATTTCAAACGCCTTCTGTTTATTCTGGCTGTGAAATCGGATTATCCGGAATGTATAAAGAAACGCAGCCTATATTAAAGAAAAACATAGATTAAATGAACTTGATCTTTATAGCCCTTCAATCAAAGTAGCCTAGTCGAGATAGGTCCTTTTCCGTTCAAAACAACATTTCATTGGGTTCCCAAGCAACATATTTTAACGTTTAACTAGCCATAGGTGTAGTTCAAGATGCCCTTTTAATAGAAGCTTAATAATAGAAATTCTATACATAATTGTAGTAAAAAGAACTACGCTCCGACTTATCGCTTTCGCATAATCAGTTGTTATTGTTTTCCTATTAAGGGCCGGTTGTTCAATGTCTGATTAGCACAAATCGGAGGTAGAAGCTCCGGTTAAGCACAACTACTGCTTTATCGATCACATGTTACACGCATGATGTCGAAATCGTCGATAGTGTAGTGGTAGTGATAACCAGACATTGAACAACCGGCCCTAAGTTTGATCAATCGCGTATGAGTAACATTCATATTTCAGACAAAAACAAAAACGTATCATTGAATTTAACAATCGATAACGCGGAAATGATTATACGCAGTGTAGTAATTCCCACTGCAAATATTTAGTTAATTTTCTCCTCTGCCACCATCAGTGATAATATTAAAAATATTTTGTGTCAAATTAACAGATAGAACATTTAGTTATTTTAATCAGTGTAAAATTCAGAGAAAGCCGGTATGTCTTTTATCCGTTAGGAAAGGTTTTAGATGCACCCTAAAAATTAAAGTTTTTAGTCAGTTTTTCTTCATGAACAAAA
>NW_023460657.1:15620-27371 GCF_013731165.1 Rhagoletis pomonella | reverse complement strand
AACAAAATTCGATAACTCGACTAATTTAGATGACTGTGAAATTCGAGGGCTCGATTAATTTCGATAATTCATAAACGTATATATCTTTGGATACCTTTATAAATTTTTAATTTTGACAGCTCCACACTTTTCGAAAGCTATCGAAAAATTTTGATAACTCGTTACAAATTCGATAAGCAGTGATAACTCGATAAACTTGTAAAACATTGAAATTTCAATAAATCGATATATTTTGAAAATTCCATATACTTCGATTCGATGCATCGACCAATTTCAGTAGATCAATAGTTATCGATAACACTGTAAGTTGAAAAAACTCGATGCATAACTCTATAAATTTCGCTAAGTCTTTAAATAATGACAATTCAATAAATATCGATAACTTGATACATTTCTTTAACTGGACAAATTTCGATAATCTCATCAATCGTTACAGCTCGGGAACTTTCCGTAAATATTGACAACTAAGTTTCTGTGTGGAACGGTGCAAATCTTATGACTATCACAAAAATGCCTTCTCGTATAGGGTGACCAGATAAGTCGAAGGAAAAATCAGGACACTGCAGTTTTGAAAGTTAACACAAACACTTTCTTTTCCATCAGACTTCAGTTTTGAAATGATTGCTTTACGCTATATGGTAAGAATTGAGAGTTCTCGGTTCAGAGTTGTGGGATGTAGGTAGGGTTGCCAGATTTTAAACGGAGAAAGGAGTACATTTAAATTTTCGATAGAAAAAAGCAGTAAATGACATAAAAAAGGAGTACAATTTTTTTTAAATTTTTTGTGCAATTTATTGTTACAAATTACCATTAATTAGGTACAAACAAACAAATATATCTTAGAAATCTTTTTCAAAGCAACAATAAATGTGAAAAATAAATAATTATATGGGTTGGCTTTCCAATAGGGAATATTGTTAAAGAGATGGTGATCGAAGGGGGAGTGGACGTGGCACCTTTTCCGACCTTTTTGGAGAGGGCATGAACCGCCATTGACAAAAATGTTACTCCCGACCACCTAGGGCCCCTACGGGACCCCTTAGAAAAAATTGCCAAAAGTCACAATTTTCAATTGCGTCCACAGTATTTTTGCGTAGAATTCGGTTCTTAATGACCGCCCTTATAGGAAAGTTTCCCCAAGTAAAAAACTAAAAACTACAAAAGAATTCCCTCTTCCTGAATGTAAGACCATTTTATTAATTTAAGCCTTATAATTAATTTAATATTTTTCTGATTTTTATACCCGAACGTCCTGCCCCTAAGGCTATGCTTACACCTTTTCACTATCACACTTAACTTTGCTTACTAAGTAGTGTTTGCCACAATATGAATGGCAAAGTACAGCGCGCAAAATAATAACTGTCGCACAGGTTTTTTGAAAAATAAAAGGGTTCTTTATAGATTTTGTGTTTTTTTTTGTTAACTTTGTAAATATTTTACTTTCATTTTATTAATTGGTTTTAAAATTTTAATCCTGATTTGCATTTGCCAGCTTTGGGAGATAAGTACATGCGGCACAAACCTCTTTTTCAGAACCCAAATGGGGGAAATTAGCCTATGGTTACAGAAGAAATGTAATAAAGTAACCGACGAAGACTTGCGTTTTTCGCCCAAAGTGTTTACCGCCGGTAAACCTAAATGAAGGTTAAAATTTAAAAACAAATTAATAAAATTGAAGTAAAATCTGTGGATAATTAACAATAAACTACTTTTTCGCAAAATCTATAAAGGCCCCTTTTATTTTTCGAAAAAAAAACTGTGCAACAGATATTACTTTACACCCTGTATATGATAAAATATTAATAGCTGGAAAAAGGTGTACAAAAGAAGTACGAAACTAAAAAAGGAGTACATTTCCAGATATTTTTTTTTTGGGAGTACAAGGGAGTACATTGCAATAAAAAGGAGTACGTTTACTCCCAAAAGCAGTACGTCTGGCAACCCTAGATGTAGGCAAGTGCAAGCGACGCTGTGAACATCTTTTGCAAGGTCGTCAACAAAAGCTCAACACCTTCTTTAAGTACAATAGGTAGGATACTAAGGGTAAAACTCAATAGCATATCCTATGGCATCTTCATTCGCCACTGTTCTGGCATCAAACCAGTTGTACCTTGACACAGTGGTTCTCTATCTAATTTTGTACGTGTATTGTAGTTAGTTTCGGGCATTCGAGTTTTGCAGGGATGTTATTATGTGAACGATGTACAAAAAAGCGCCTAACGATATGTTTACGCAGCTTTGTAAAAATCAGAACCAATGAAAAATCAGTTAGGACACTTTAGTTCGACCCTGAAATCAGGACATGTACTGATAAATCAGGACGTCTGGTCACCCTATTCTCGTATGATATACATTCAACTTAGTTAGATCGATATGACTTCTCGAAAAAGTGGACAGCCTAATCAAAGATTTTTTCGAACTAAAGCTTTCATAAATCTCTTTCATTTCTTAATATTTCAAAAAAGTTATCTATATGCTAACTACATTGGACTTTTCAAACAGGTGGAAATAATTTTCTAAAGTATTTTCAAACTAAAACCTTAAATCTCTTTCGTCTGACATTGTGATCAGGGTACGAAAATAAACTGTACAAAACAATTCCCATTTGCTCATCGATCATCATATCATTTGTGGTTTTGTACAGTTTTGTAAATAGTCAGAAACAAATTGTAAGATTCACTGTCATTTTCCCCAACGAGAAACGTTTGCTTTTCGTTTGTGACAATTGTACCATAGGGTACGTTTTATATGTATGCAAACGTTTCAATTACGTGAAAAATAATTTTTTCTGTAAATTTTCATATCCAATTCAATTAAAAAACATTTTTATTTTTTTTATTCATTGCAGCCATTCGCTTTGTATTTGTTTATTGCATATATGTGCATACATAAATATATTTTCCCTGCACGATTCATTTCGTTTGTTGTTTCGTATGTAACTACTAAACTACTGTAGTGTACTATCGCCAAAGTGAACTCAGCCGTTTTGTTTCGTATTGTACCGAACTGTTAAAGTAATAAACGAAACGAAATAGTAACGTACAATATAGTTTATTTTCGTACACTGATTGTGATACACTTTTATTTCAATAAACTGATGAATTAAGTTGAATTTAATTGTTCTGACACGTGATGACCCTCCTAAATAAAGGTAAGAAATTAAAAGTTTTCAAATATATTTAGATTGATACGCATCCTTTAATAATTCATTTAATTTATTGCACAATTTAAATTGAACTTTTTAAACAGATGGCAACCCTCTGGATGATGATGACGCGATTTTGCAATTGGTCGATGGGCGGTTTTGCAAAAACAACGACGATTTGATTTTTTAAATATTTGGCAACCCCGCTAAATATAGTTCGTTTATAAAGATTTTTCAAACCCTCTTTGATTGACACCTATATGTTGATAATTCCTTGAGCTTATTAAATAATTTGAATTAAACTTTTTAAATCGGTGCAACCCTCCTGTCTGAAAAAAATTAAAAAAAAACATATTAAACAAATTTAATCGAGCTTGACAACAACAATTGCTTATAAATAATTGTTAAAGATCTGCATTATCCTCGAATCATCCCGTAGTAGGTAAAAGTGAGCCTCTACTTATTCCTCGAGTCTATTTAACGGATATTCATGCGCCAATTTTTCGCGCCTCATCAAAGTGACAATTGGTTTTCCTTTATCCCTGTATACACATGTATGCAAGCACATAAATAAAGTATGGTTTTCGGTAGGCTTTGCAGCTACATATCGCCGTTTAAAGAACAAAACCGCGTATCACGATAATGCAAAACCGCGTATGTAAAGTCGCCAAAATTTTACAGGAGAGAGTAAAAATATATCGTCGTTTAAAGTGCAAAACCGCGTACCGTAATTCTGCAAACCCCCGTAACTGGCATTAGCTGCCAAAAATTGGATTTGCTCACACTAGCTTTTGGCTCAATCTTTATCCATTCGTCCTGAAATAACTGGCCAGGTATGCGATTGCTTTATAAAAAAGAGAACCATTTTGAAATATGAGTGTTTTTACTCTCTAGAAGATAATTTACATAATTCACATACGCGGTTTTGCAATATCTTGATACGCCGCTTTGCACTGTGTTGATACGTGGTTTTGTACTTTAAACGACGTTATGCTACTCTTGATCGGCGGTATTGCAACTATGCTTTTATTTTGCAGTACATAGTCTATATCGATATCTTGGCATGAATATATAAGGTTTTATGCCTGGAGCTTCCTATCAGTAAATCCAATTTTTGGCATAAATGTCAGTTACGCGGTTTTACGAAACGACGATAGGCGATTTTGCACTTTAAACGACGATATGTATGATTAAGTGAATTGAACAGTGCCATAAAAAAGGATATACATATGCAAGAAGCATTAGATTGGTTAAAAAAAAACTCGAATATTTATTTTTTTCAAAATCTCGTGGGAAAATTTTTTGGGACAGTGATTTAGAAGTCACTGGCGTGCTGTTTTGGACTCGGCCAAAATCGCTTAGGCGGTTACAGCGCCAATTAAGAAGAAGAAGAGATTTTCTATTTTCTTTATAAGTAAAGCCTTTCCAGAAACATTTCTATTGATAGCCATATTGTAATCTATGATTTTATTTTTTTCAAACAAGTGGCAACTCTTTTCGAAAAAATAAAACATCATTGCACATCAACAGGCCAAGCCCTTTAATTTGACACGTCATCGAACGACCGGTGCAGATCTGATGACTTTTCCAACGCATAGGGTTCCGAGTTGAATACTACTTCCCCAGCTGGAGCATCGACGTCCATTCAAATGACATGGCCAAGTCAGAAGAGCTAATGTATTTTAATTAGGTGCACTACGACCATGTCATTCTAAAGCTCATTCAGCTCATCGTTAGATTGTCTGCGGCATTCGCCATCCCCAACGCGTAAAGGTCCGTAAATTTTCTATCGAAAACTCCAAGAGCCGCACTCTATGCTTTTACGCCATACAGATACCAGCACGTGCATGATGAGCGACTTATCTATAGAGTGTGCTTTTCGTACGATGGCAGAGGACTTTACTTCCCAATTGTCAATGTTTTAGTACAAAGTAAGTAGGACTTGTTGGCAAGAGTGATTCTCCAATGGATTTCAGGGCTGACATTATTGTTGGTGTTAATGCTGGTTCCTAAATAATACATACATATGTATTACGTGAATTTGATTATAATAAAACTTATTTTTCTCTTTATTTCCAATTTTCTATGGTAAGAGCTAGATTCCTTAATTTTTGTTAAATTTTTAAACTTTGACCTCATTGTTCGAATGGAAGTTATTCATCAATTTTAAAATGTTTTTCTGCTGTTTACTTGTCTTTACTTTAAGCTTCGCTCTAATGATGGATGTATACGTACATATGTATGTATTTAAGTATATGAGAATAGTCGAATGAATACCATATTCATTTAACAAAGTCTGAAATTGGCCACTGACGTTAATCAGAGGATCAATCTGCTGTTTGTTGTTATTGCCATTGTTGAAGACATTGGCATTGTTTGCCATTATTTTTATTTCGATGCTTTTTTTCGCAAACAATGTTTTTTATTTGAAATAAACGACAATAACAAAATGAATGAATTTCTGACAGATAAATATGAAATGTAGGAGGAGAAAGAGAAAAGTGGGAGGAGACATGGCCTAAAGCAGAGGACGCTTTCCCAGGCTCATTTTAATTGCATATTCATACATACAGACATACATATGCAAATATGCATATCGTCGTTTAAAGTACAAAACCGCGTATCGTCATTCTGCAAAACCGCGTAACTGACATTGGCTGCCAAAAATTGGATTTGCTCACACAAGCTCTTGGCTCAATCAAAATATACTATCCAGAAATGCGATTGCTTTCTAAAAGAGAGAACCAATTTGAAACATGAGTGCTTTTACTCTCTAGAAAATTATTTATGCAACCTCTCATACGCGGTTTTGCATTTTGTTGATACGCGGTTTTGCACTTTAAACGACGATATGCCAGTATGTATATTTCAAGCTTTCGGCAATATTGTCGCCAAATAACAACAAATATGTTTCACTTTAAAGTGGAGTAATCCGAAATTGTTTGTGAGGGGAAATAATTGCGAAAATATGTGTTCAGTGTTGGCTGTTGATTGGGCATTTCAGCGCGGCTGTTTTCAGTCTGTTACTACAAAATCCATGTAAACAATGTCGTATGTGCTTGTAAATGTTTTTACATATCAATGTTACCAAATTCGAAGTTTCAACTGTAAATTACAGTTTTTAAACAAGCTTACAGTTGACTAAATTGCCCCCCTAGTACAAATTACAGTTTAAAGGAATAAAATAAAATTTCCCGTTCCATTTTTTTAAGTTAATTTTTAAGATAAAAGGAGATTATGAAGTAGCAGCGTTTCCTCTTTTGAAGCTGTCCTTTGCACTACAATCGCGGCAGAAAATATGGAGAGAATATTTTTCCTAATCAATTTGAATAAAACAAGAAATAAAATAGAAATTCCAGCACTCTCCGGTATTTTAAGAACTAAACATTTCCAAACAATTTTAGGGAGGTAATAAAAATATTTAAGCAATTAACGAAAAATGATGAATCTGAATTTCATTATAATTAAAATGTGATTTTCCATTTTATATATTCCATTTTCCATTTTATAAAGTCTATTTTTGTCTATGCTATTTAATTTAAATGAATCGTTTTTTGCTTTTTATATTTAATGGAATTACAGAACTAAATTTTTTAAAACCTCTTCGTTTCAGAAGGTTACAGTTTTTCCGGAAGTTTGCAGTTAAAAAAAAAATCTGGCAACACTGTTACGTATATAGCAGTGTACATTTAAGCAAACACGAACTCAGACGACTACACAAAAACATTTTGATATTCACGCATGACACGAACAAGAGTACTTCAATTTGTTATTTTATAGTTTTTATTAAAATTTTCATATTATACTTGTGGCATTAATTGTTTACACGTTGACTACTTTAGTTGGCTTTGCCGTTGGTTGTTTGGTTCGTAAAACCCAATGTAATTTGCCCTGTCGGCCTATTTAATTAGGCTAAGTAGTTAGAGGTGCGCACTAACACTCGGCAGGTGAAGGGTTTTATATCCAAACCAGGGTCCAAGCAAAACCGAAATGTGGGAGCGTTAAATAGTTTTTTTTTTGCCAACAGTTTTTGGCGTGCAAAAATCGACTATGTTAAATAAAGTATAAACACAATGCATTGGCGAGTCCAAGGCGACTTATACGTTAACTATTTTTCGTTAGTCATGGATATGTCTGCTGAGATTCTTTAAATACTTTCTCATTAGGATGAGAGTTAAGTAAAGTTTGAGAAAACATTCACGGTTGTCACTTACTCTTTTTTTTTGTACCAAAATAGAAAAAATGTAACCAAATAGGTTTAAGCTATAAATTTTCGAGTGTTCTGTGAACTTGTTTATAATGCTGCAACATACGTATGTTCAAATCTGGTTTGGAGACAAATCAGTTGTCGTACACCTCTTCTGTCGAAAACACCAACAACGGAAATGAGTTGGAACATACTTTTATTGAGTTAAATTCTCTCTAAAGGTCTGATTATGCACACTTCGCACAACTTCTTAAACGAAACACAACTTTACAAAACTTAAGGCTGATTATGCTTCGCATGCAACCACATTTATCAGTACTACCAATCTTATGCATCGATGCAATAGAGTTATTCACGGTGTGCTGATATACACACACAGCTGATTTTTGGTTTCTTTGGGTAAATAGATTTGTTTACAGAAAAATTCATTTAAGTGGTTTTAATGGGGTATATTTGTAGTCCAAATTAAGTCGACACTAAGTTCTTTTGTAGTTTTCAATACAATATCTGTCAAAATATTTAATTAAAATACTTTTACCAAAAAAATACGTAATATATGTAATATTAAACGATATATCACAGCGTACGGTAGTGCGCGCGAGTGACGAAAGCAGCCAGAGTAGCATGCTGAAATGACTCGCTTATATATACACGAGATTTGGAAGTTTTTATCCAGACGTCCAATCGACATGTTTGAGATATCGTTGGAAAGGTCTTGCAGAGCATGTCCAGAAAATGTATTCAAGATTCATAAATCCGGTTAATCGGATTCTTAAAAATTAGGCTAAATTGTTGCGAAACAAAAAACGTTTAATTGCTTTTGCCGGTTTAAGGGGGCATGTTATTCTATAGACCAATACCTTTCAAACGATACCTTATATATTGAGTTCCGGCTACTAGTTGGTAAGATATAGAGGTAAATGTGTTTTGGTTCGTGTCTCCACTACGAGATGCTTTGGTATGTATGTGGCGTCTGTACGTACCTTCATTTAATTTTTTTTCAAACTTTCAGGAATTAAAGTACAAGTTTTGTTCCAGAATGTTTTGATTCGTATGCCTGTGTGGGCGAGGCTGCTGCCTGAAATTCGAAAAAAGGCAATTTTATAAACTACCACTGAGGCCGCACTACTCAATCCATGCCATTGACGTGGATATCAGTAGAAGGGTCTTCAAACGAGCTATCTAACGCTATCTTTTGTGTTTATAAAATATAAATATGTCATAACGTTATCGCCTGAAAACTAAAAATCGGGCTGCTGAAAATATACATTTCGGGCATTTCCTCAAAAACTGGTCAGTCGATTTTATTCTAAGTTTCCACAAATCTAGCCCAAAACCTTAGCTTTCATCTGGTATATAACTTATATCTCGGAAAACTCTTGTTGTGGAGATATTGCTATTCAAATTGAGAAAATGTCGCTCCAAAAAGGGTCAAATGGTTAAAAATTTACATATCCGATATAAAAATAACATACCCAGTTTCCCGAAAAAAATCGCCCATTCCCCGGTTGCCACTTAAACCGAAATTCCCTGCAAATCGGGGAATTTCCCGCGAGTTGACAAGTTGAAGGATGCAGCTGTGCTAATCACTTCGTACATGTCTTGGAAACCACAATTTATGTGTATTTTAGAGTTTTTTCAGTCAAATGCCGAAGTTGTAACATTTTTCCCCATTTTAATTGCAGGTATGTACACAGTTAGGGGATTCACAAGACGTGTTAACCGTCGTAAAATCTTAAGGTTAACATCTTTTTTAATTAAAATGGTTTTAGGGGATTTCTAACTAAACCGAAATTCTGTTAAACTGATAAAGAATATATAATTAGCCAACCCCCCAACCATTTTAACCGCTATTTTACATAAACAAGTGTTAAGCTTAAGATTTTACGACGATTAACACGTCTTGTGAATCCCCTAAGTATTTAACTATGCTTCATGGGCTTATCACCCGCACTTAACCAACCTGGGAAGACGCGTATAATATTACCTAAAGTTGTACATAAATATGTATGTATGAATGCATTTAGTTCACCCAATGTGCCGCTACTACTTACATACTTATGTATAAATTGCCACTGAGAAAAACTACTTGAGAAAAAAGCATTAGTTTAATAGCACGAGTGC
This sequence comes from Rhagoletis pomonella, assembly GCF_013731165.1. NCBI lineage: Eukaryota > Metazoa > Arthropoda > Insecta > Diptera > Tephritidae > Rhagoletis > Rhagoletis pomonella. Next base: position 17,895 of record NW_023460657.1, on the reverse strand, counting down.
AACATGTGTGCGCACCACACCCGGTAGAAATCTTAACAAAAATAATCTACGAGACTATCAGAAGAATACAGTTGTTTATTATATCCAAAGTTGGTACCTAGTTGATAAGTTTTTATCATTTCTCATATTTTTTTTAATTTTAATTTTTTCGAATACTTATCATCCTTGATATCATCTTATCCTTGATCATCCTTTTTAGCTTTATTCCGTATTCGAAAAACGATGTGTTTCAATGGACACATCGATTTGAATATATAATTTAGATTTAGAATATTTTTAGCAATTTATTTGATAAAAATAAAACATTTAGTTTATTGTTCGTATTTTCGTCGATTTTAAATTTGCTACCCCAAATAATTGATATCAAATAAAACACCTCTTTGAGGTAAAATTTTCGAGTGACGAAAACAGAACTAGAAACACAAAATTTATGATATCAATTTCGTGACGAAAATTATACGCATTTTTTAACTGCCTTTGAAACGTACGGAAAATCTTTTTTTATTTATTCGGAACGTTGCGAATTTCCGTTTACTGCTAGAAACACAAAACAAAAAACAGAAGTTTTGCAACGATTCGTATGAATAAAAAAGATTTTCCCTACGATTCCAAGGCAGTTAAAAAATGCGTATAATTTTTGTCATGAAATTGGTATCATAAATTTTGTGTTTCTAGTTCAGCTTTCGTCACTCGAAAATTTTACCTCAAAGAGGTGTTTTATTTGATTTACTAGAGCATAAAAATACCTTTCATCTAATATATAATTTTATATAGTTAGGTTTAAGGACAACTGCCAACAGCGAAATAAAACAACTGTATTGATATTTCAATATAAATGAAAATTTTAAATAAAAAATAGCGCGATATTTTCTTCCAAATGTTCGCCTGCAGAGCTTTTTTTCTTTTAACATATAAAATCATATTTTAATACTTAATGATATTACCAAAGATTTTTTTTATTATAAATCATATATTTAAAGGTGTTTTTGTGCTCTCTCTTATCTTGGGCATATCTTTTAATATAGTAATTTACGTATTTTTTTAAAGAAAAACAAAGGATAATTTCGGTGGAATTTTGTCTGTGAGCTTAACGAGAGATCCTCACAGATTGGTATTAAAAGTACCAAGAGCCCTTGAAGGTCCCGGCTTACTATGCTCACCAAGTTGCTGAGACACAAAGCGCTTCAGCAAGCCTCATTGTCGATAAGTCAGTTTCAGCTTTTTCCGATTCCGGGATTAGTCCCGGGCTTAAGATATTTATTACTTCTCAACAACTTAAATCGAAAAAATTACTTCTATATTGTTTGAGGGGCTCTTCTACCATAAAATAAACAATAAATAAATTTTTATTTAAAGTGGCGTTTTTACTTTTTCTCTCTGACGTCAGGGTTCATTTTAAAAGACTTGGTAATTTCAAAGATATGATTAGTTCCAAAAATGATTTAAAAAATTCAAAGCAATGTAGAATAAAAAAGGAAACTTGCAAAAGAAAAGGAAAATGCAAGAGGAAATTACTTAGAATTTAACAAAATTAAAATTTTTTGGATTCACAAGGACGAATAGGTATTTTTGTAGGCTGATAAAGTTAGAAGGACCAAATTCGAGAATGTTATCGAGTTTATATAAGTCCTTAACATATAATTTTTTCAAAAACAAATATAGCGAAATTTCAAGGATACAATTTTCAATACTTACCAATCCAGTCCAGTTACCAAAAACTTGGATCTGTTTAAATTCTACAGGATTTTCTCTCCAATTTGATACCAATAATTCTCCTCTAAGCATATTTCTCTGAATTTTTTAAATCAGTTTTGAAGTGAAAAACCAAAAACGCAATTTTAGTATATTTGGCCATTGGTTTCGCGAATATATTAATATTCTTGTTTAAAATTTCCTATCGCGCGGTGTTATATGTATAATGAGCTAGACATTATAAAAAGATATTAATTATTAAATAAAACAAGTAAGAAAGTCTAAGATCGGGTGGAGCCGAATATTAAATACCCGGCGCAAGTATTAAATATATATTTTTTTCACCTTTCCGAAAGCTACCGCTAGATGATAAGCCGGGGTGTATCAATTTTGAGTAAATTAGCGTCCTTAAATTTCGAAATATTGCAGTTTCAAGCATTTCTGAAATTTACCGTTATATGAAAAGCGGCCGTAATTTTAGTCCGATTGCAATAATTTTCAACGTTTTGCTTTTATGTGGCAAGCACAATAAAAATACCGAGTTTGGTACAAATTGGTAGAACGGTTACCGAGATACATATAT
>NW_023460657.1:0-10620 GCF_013731165.1 Rhagoletis pomonella | reverse complement strand
TTATAGTATAATGTTCATGCCTAAAATAGTGATTATTTTTAATCACAAAAAATAAAAACCGCATAATAATGATAAAAAATAGAGGAAAAAATTAGAGTTATAAACGAACCTTTTAATGGGACTCAAAAATAAGAAACCATCCAATTAAACTAAACTCTTGCCTGAATGAAGTCTTTAGAAAGTTGGGAGAACCAATTTGAAATTTGTACCAGCCTAGGTATTATTTCATTTTCCTAAAGATTAATTTCTTTAAATCGTATTTGCTTCAAATAACATCTATGTAGTCATAACTTTATGATGTGTTTCTTCGAGCCAAATACTAGTAAACTCGAATGACGTTAAAACGCCTAAATTGAATTTAACTTTTTAAACAGGTGAAATCCTATTCAAAAACCTCAAAACATATTGCTGATTATTCATCTAAACCATTTCTGAGTGATAAGAGGTCTCGCATGGTGTAGGTATTCATTTCATTAAATTTAAAATCGCTCTGTACTGCTAAGGGGTTCTAACTTCAAAAAATAAAAGCTTACCGCACATTTAGGTACAATCCCAGTTCTTTAATTTGACTTTTCATTTTGTAAATTCGAAATAACGGTGCAGATCTGATGCCCTTAAAAAAATAGTTAGCAAGCCTAATTAAAAATATCATCAGCCTAAAGTTTTCTTAAAATTTTATCGTTTGACACTAATACTTTGATACTTCATTTAGCTTGTGTGTAAGAGAAACAAAATCAACTTTTCAAGCAGGTGGCAACACCTTTAAAAGTATTTTAAAAGTAAAATTTTTCTACCGTCTGGCATTGTGATACATATGTATCTCAATTGACAGAAGAATTAATATGTATTTGATTTTTTAAGCGCATGGCAACTCTCCTAAATAAAGTTAAGAAATAAATTATTTTCAAACCCATTTCGATTGATACCCATCTTTTTACAATCCATTTAACTTATTAAATAATTTGAATTTAATTTTTCAACAGGTGGCAACCTTCTTCTGACACCCTAAAAAATTCTAAATGTTCAAGTTTAAGATTTTTTAAAAGCTTTCTTTCGTTTAATACACATATACTAAAATTTCATGTAACTTGTATATAATTAAACTAAATTGGATTTTCAACCCTCTTGGCGGCAACCCTCTTCAGAATTATTTTCGAAATAAAATCTTTCCTCTGAAAATGTTATAAATATTCCAAGTAACTAATGAATTTTTTTTTTTTTAAACACGTGACAACCCTCCTAATTAAAGTTCCGAAATAAAGGATTTTAACCCACTTCCATTGATAACATTCTTTTAATAATAAATTTAACTTATTAAATAATTTTAATTTAACCTTTTAAACTTGGGGACAACCCCCAAAATATACTAAATTGCCAAACTAAAGATTTCTTAAAACTCTTTCATTAGGCATCCATTTTTAATATTTCATATAACTTGGGTATAAAATAATTTAATTCGACTCCTCAAATAGGCGGCCTCTTCAAAATATTTTCAAACTACTATCTTCTTAAATCTCTTTTGTATGACTCCCATATAGCGATACCTTATTCACTTACCAAATTCCTTTAATTAAAATTTAATTAGATTTTTCAAATTTGTGGCAACCCATAGTTAAGATATAAGGCCTTTTCGGTTGATACCCATATTGTAACAATTGATTTAACTTTTTAAGTAATTGGAGCTTAATTTCTTAACAGGTGGCAACACATTTCGAATAAATAAAACCTTATTGAACATCCACACCCTACGCCCTTTAATTTAACACCTCACTTTTAAAAATCGAACGAATGATGCTAATCTGAGGGCATTGATTATTAAATAACTTGAATTTAATTATTTAAGAGGTGGCAACTCTTTTCGAAAAAGTAAAACTTTAATGCATATCATTCGCTTATTATATACTAATGTGGCTGCTTTCGTCGCTCACGCGCACTGCCGTGCGCTGTTATCTGTAGTCATAACCAATAACCGCCTAAGTCGACTTAGAATTGAGTTATATATGCTATCGTTTTCTGCAACTACCATTCCATGTGTATGTGAAACTCCCATCTCGTTACCTAGGCTATTTAAAAAGTTATAGATGAAAATATTTTGGTTTCCCCATAAGGTTAACATTACAATTCAAATCTTGAAAGCGTTTTTTCTCGAATTGAGGTTTTTTTCTCGAATACAGGTTTTTTCTCGAATTTAGGGTTTTCGACTTAGGCGATTATTGCTTATGACCACAGATTTATAGATACATTTGGCATAATTAAAATGCTGAAGCACATTGCAAGCAGAGTTTCACTTACTAAATATTTATTTCGCCATATCCAACTACAAGTGCCATTTGGTTAGAATAACCAAATCTTAGTAATAATAACCAAACTGTTTTCTGGGTGTACTCTACATTGGTATTTTTGGGTGTTATTCTGCTGGGTGTCGTACTCTCGAATTGAGATGAGTAATGGCATTCCTGGTTGAAAATCGCTGATAACAGCTGAATTGTAGCCAAATATGAAAGTGGCGCCAACATGAACTGAGCTATGTGGAAAGTACTTACCTGTTTTGCCAGCCACAATATATACATACATACATACGTACGTAGTCACCGGCCTTTGGCTATGAAACAGCAGATCACCTTTGGGCTATGTTTGCCTGGTTGGTGGCGAGGTGAAATTAATCTGTGAAAATATTCGCAGTTTATTAATTATGAATCATGTGCGCATTTCCAATCAATTGAACGTTTAAGCATTTGCTGCACTTGCATTTACACTTGTCGAACATGCCCATAGATACATACATGTACAGATGCATTTCACTCCACAAGTATCTGCAAATAACGCTTATGTGGATGTTTGTTGCCTTTGCTTTTGTGGAAATTTTATAACTTTTGCTTTGATTATAGGGATAACCGCAGAACATAAAAAACGCATTTACGCTTTGTCGTTGCAGATTCGGTTGATTTTGTTGGGTCTAGTTTGGTGGCCATTAAAGTTTGTTTGCTCGAGATTTATGGGATTTGCACGCATTGACGTTGCCTTTAATGTGTGCAGGAGGGTGCAAGAACGTACAATAGATTTATGTTGACTGTCAAAGAGTATAGGAGTGCATACTTACCTAGAATATGAGATTACATATAAATGACGAGTACATATGTATATACATACATGGATCATTCCATCGTTGGTACACACCGTGCGGCCGAAATCCAAAAGTACGGTCAAAATTCGAAGCTTTAAAATAATGGTTCAAAATTCCGTACCATGGGGTCTTCGATCAATAATTACTAATCCGCTATCAGAATTGCAAAATTCAAAATGGCGGATCCAGTATGGCGTCTGGTAAATTTCGAGCTTTTTAATTAGATTTCTTAGAAAGATTTTGACTATGCAGTTTTATAGCCCATTCAATTTTAGTGTAAGAAAGTCCAAAATTTAAGCAGCTAGGACTTACCGTTGATTTTTGACAATTTTTTTTGTTGACGGTGCAGTCATTTTCTTCCAAACGAAGTACTTATATTCGATGATATGAAGAAAATGAGCAATACCTTCAAAAAAAAAAAAATCAAAAAACAAACGTAAGTCCCAGCTACTTTAAACGTGACTTTATTATACTAAAGTTAAATGAGCTACAAAACTGCATACTCGAAATTTTTCAGAGAAATCTAATTAAAAAGCTGGACACTTTTACATACAGGTGAAACTAATTTGTATAAGCGTGTTAAAAAAATATATATAAGGAGCAGAGATGAGCGCTTGAGTTTTATTTTATTCTGTAGCTATTACTTTCCTATGTAAACTCTAATAAATGTAAAAGCAGCGTTCGACAGCGTTTTGTTACTGTGCATTTAACAACTAAAATTTTGTTTAAAAATAAGCGAAAAAAATACCTTTACAGTTTTATACCCGAGCGCACTCGTGCACAAGGGTATTATAACTTTGTTCACATAACGGTTGTTTGTAACAGGCAAAACGAATCGAGATAGATATGGACAAATGCATACATAAATGATCAGAATGAAAAGGGAAATCGATTAAATGGTGACTGTCTGTCCGTTCGTCCGTCCGTCTGTGCACACGATAACTCGAGTAAAAATTGAGATACCTTCACGAAACTTGGTACGTGTGCGTCTTTCGGGCGTAGGATGGATGGTATTGAAAATGGGCAAACTCGGATAATATCCACGTCTACCTCCCATATAATAATAATAATAATAATAATAATAGTAATTTTCAGAAATATGAAAACTGCGATATTTTAGTAACTACTGAAGATTATTCACTGAAAATTGATATTTACATTAATATTTAGACGAAAAATAATAGTACTATGTTGTTACATGTGTATAGTTTGGTAACTGCTCCACCAATTTCTTCTAAACTTGGCACAGTTGTTGGCCTTGGTGCGACATAAAATTTTTTTAAAATCGGTCAATAACCACGCTCACATCCCAGATAACGGTAATTTAGTAAAATACGAAATCTTTGATGAATCAGTAAATATTAAAGCTAATTTATTCAAAATTATTCTTTACCAAGAAATACGTTTATGGTAAAATTTTGGAAAATGGGCGTGGCACCGCCCACTTATGATCACATAAATGTGTCTCGTAACCGTTCTACCAATTTATACCAAACTCGGTATGGTTATTGTGCTTGCCATATAAAAGCCAAACGTTGAAAATTATTGAAAATTGAGGCCGCTTTTCATATAACGGTGAATTACAGAAATGCTTGAAACTTCAATATTACGAAATTTAAGGACGCTAATTTACTCAAAATTGATATAGCCCGGCTTACCATGTAGCGGTACCTTTCGGAAAATTCATATATTTATTACTTACGCCGGGTATTTAATGTTCGGTTCCACCCGAGCTTAGACTTTCTTACTTGTAATTTTTTGAAAATTTCTGCTACAGTATTAGTTTTCATATATTTTTTAACGTATTTTACTAACTTTCAGACGTAGAATCCATTTCATTTTGATTGATTTCCTAATCTCTAACTGCTTTTATACGTGAATAACCTTTCGCTTTTTATACCCGAGCGCACTTGTGCACAAGGTTATATTAATTTCGTTCACATAACGGTTGTTTGTAACAGCCAAAACGAATCGAGATAGATATAGACAAATGTATACATAAATGCTCAGAATGAATAGAGAAATCGATTAAGCCATGTCTGTCTGTCCGTCCGTCTGACCTTCTGTCCGTCTGTCCGTCCGTCCGTGTACACGATAACTCGAGGAAAAATTGAGATATCTCAACGAAATTTTGTGTGTAGGTTTCCGTTAATTCAGGGTAGGTTGGTGTTGAAAATGGGCGAAATCGGACTGTAACCACGCCCACTTCCCATATAACGGTAGTTTCCAGAAATACGAAAACTGCGTTATTTTAGTAACTACTGAAGGTAAATCACTCAAAATTGCTATTTATTATAACTTTCAGACGAAAAATAATAATATTATAAATTTTTGGAAAATGGGCGTAGCCACGCCCACTCATGGTTACATGTGTATATCTTGGTAACCGCTGCACCAATTTCTTCCAAAGTTTGCACAGTTGTTGGCCTTGATACAGCATACTAAATGGCCGAAAATTTAAAAAATCGGACAATAACCACGCCCACATCCCATATAACGGTAATTTTCGGAAATACGAAAACTGCGATATTTTAGTAGCTACTGAAGATTATTCAGTCAAAATTGATATTTACAACAATTTTTAGACGAAAAATAAGAATATTATAAATTTTTGGAAAATGGGCGTAGCCACGCCTACTAATGGTTACATGTGTATATCTTGGTAACCGCTGCACCAATTTCTTCCAAACCTTGTACAGTTGTTGGCCTTTGTGCAGCATACTAAATGGCCGAAAATTTAAAAAGTCGGACAATAACCACGCCCACATCCCATATAACGGTAATTTAGAGAAATTTAAAATCTTTGATAAATCAGTAAATATTAGAGCTAATTTATTCAAAATTGATGCTTGCAACAATTCTTTACCAAGAAATACGTTTATGGTAAAATTTTGGAAAGTGGGCGTGGCACCGCCCACTTATGATCACATATATGTATCTCGGTAACCGTTCTACCAATTTGTACCAAACTCGGTGCTTTTATTGTGCTTGCCACATAAAAGCAAAACGTAGAAAATTATTGAAATCAGACTAAAATTACGGCCGATTTTCATATAACGGTAACTTTCAGAAATGCTTGAAACTGCAATATTTCGAAATTTAAGGACGCTAATTTAATCAAAATTGATACTCCCCGGCTTACCATGTAGCGGTAGCTTTCGGAATGGTGAAAATCATATAAATATTTAATAATTGCGCCGGGTATTTAATGTTCGGCTCCGCCCGAACTTAGACTTTCTTACTTGTTATTACAATAATGTAGTGCTCGGGAGAAGGTCACACCACAAATGAATATAAAGAGAGGAATTAGGGTACAGGTCGTTACAGTGATCAGTTTTCGCCTATCTAGAAACTTTATTTTCTCGAATTATGGCCGCACTTTTGATATTCGGCCGCACTGTGGTACGGGACTATTCGTACGCGGTTTTCAGTTCAGAGTTGTAGTTAAAGGCAAATAAGTCATAAAAGAAAATCTGTAGTGCATTTTTTTGTGGTGCCTACGGTACTGAATAAAAACCAAAACTTTTTTTTGAAATATTCGCCTATGCCCTAAAAATCCTAAATACGACTTTCCAATGATGTTTTTGGTTTCAAAATCGGTCCAGTAAAACCCCCAAACGAAGACAGAGAAAATTTTACTTAACCTATTAATTTTTAGATATACAGCAAACCTATTTATAAAATGTATATTTTATTGCGCCCGCTGGACCTGTCAACTTGTAAAAAAATTTTTTTCTAAAAGCAGTCACAACTCTATAAGATTTGCATATATTTATATACCAAAATCAAACAATTCTAGATATTCTTATACAAATCTGTATATTGGACAATTTTCCATTGCGGAAAGTTACTTAAAAAATTAAAGGGAAAACGAAGAAAATCGTTCACTATTTTTTTGTTGTAGCAACTTACTAAATTTTGTCTAAACCAGTAAATCGACTACAAGTTGTCTTGATTGTCATGTAACGGCACACTAAGGAAAACGGCAGATCCGACGTGTTAGGGCCGTAGAGAGGGATGTTAGATGAGCTGAAGTAAGTGAACATGTGAAGAGGTGGTTAGTGTAGTCGGGAGCTTATTCAAATTGAACTAAATAGTTTAAACTGCTACAGCATCCAGAATGGAGTTGCATGAAAGTATCGTGAGCTTCAAGATTGTCTCCGATGATGGAATTAAAGGGGTGAGGGTTGGCGAAGGTGTTGATTGATTCTCAATGAATGGCCTGTCTATAATACAAGTTTATTACAGTAGCTCTGATTCATCCGATGGCGTATTCTCATTCCCAAGAAAAAACTGTTCGTTTAGGCACGAATTTTTCAGTAGTTAATTTTTTTCTGTTTCACTTGTAATCCAAAATACTTCCAACTTAAGAGAAGAGTTTTCCATTATCTTTTAAAAATTATTTCGGGCAAGTGACCGTCATGGCTGGCTCGAATAAATTCCAGCAGAGACGCCCAATTTTCGACCACTTTTTGCACCAATTGGGGACGTATATCAGCAATAACGCGCCGAATATTCTCTTCCAAGGCGTGTATCGTCTCGGGCTTATCCGCGTAGATAAGCGAATTCACTTAACCCCACAAAAAATAGTCCAGCGGTGTTAAATCCCACGATCTTGGAGGCCACGTCACAGGCCCACGATGCGAGTTAATGCGCTCACCAAAAGTTTCCTTCAATAAATTGAATGTTTCGTTGGCTGTATGGCATGTAGCGCCGTCTTGTTGGAACCAAAGGTCGTCCACATCAACATCCTCTAATTCAAGGATGGCTCTATAGTTATGTATGGACTCATTCGGGTCTTCTTCGATACTCTGCTCTACAGCAGAAATAGCGCCTTCGGTGCGCACTGTACGGCATCTCTGAGGAGTAAACGTGGTGCCAAACCGATCCATGGTTGCTCGAATTACCGCCTCTGCTGGGCGATTATGTCGACCGAATATTGGACGCAGCGCGAGATGCGTTGCGCGAACCGAACCATTATTTTGGTAATAAATTTCCACGATTTGCAAACGTTGTTCCGGAGTAAGTCTGTTCATTATGAAATGGCAAAACGAACTGAGTATAAATCAAGTAACAGCTGTCAAAAAGACCAACTCCGTAAAGGTACTGCCTCATTGAAAACCACACGTCTAAAAAAAAAACACCCTTTTTATGAGGCTTTCGACTCGCTGAACCCAAATCCGAGGTCCGTTAACCTCCATAATGTGAGGTTTGAGGTCATTGGAGGGTCAAATAGAAAAAAAGAATTATTCAGCAGAAATAAAAATTCATATACATGGGTTTTTGCTGTCGATGAATCCGAATATGGGAGTCCCGTGATTATTCAAGGCCATCTAGAGGTCATGCCAAGGTAATTTCAAGGTCAAATTCAGGAGAATTGTATTGAGTTTTCAGGTTTATTCAATGCATTTTACCCCACTCGACCTTCAAATGACCTTGAACCTGATATGATGGAGGCTAACAGACCTTGGATTCGCATTCGGGGTGTCGAATAACATAGGGATATAGAGGTTTGGTTCAATATACAGAAACTTTTTTGTAATCTACATAAGGTTAGGATGAAAAATCGACTTAACTTATTCTATCACATTTAATTTTTGCTTAATAAATAACGGGTGATTTTTTTGAGGTTAGGATTTTCATGCATTAGTATTTGACAGATCACGTGGGATTTCAGACATGGTGTCAAAGAGAAAGATGCTCAGTATGCTTTGAAATTTCATCATGAATAGACTTACTAACGAGCAACGCTTGCAAATCATTGAATTTTATTACCAAAATCAGTGTTCGGTTCGAAATGTGTGAAATGTGAAATTTTGTTCAGCGATGAGGCTCATTTCTGGTTGAATGGCTTCGTAAATAAGCAAAATTGCCGCATTTGGAGTGAAGAGCAACCAGAAGCCGTTCAAGAACTGCCCATGCATCCCGAAAAATGCACTGTTTGGTGTGGTTTGTACGCTGGTGGAATCATTGGACCGTATTTTTTCAAAGATGCTGTTGGACGCAACGTTACGGTGAATGGCGATCGCTATCGTTCGATGCTAACAAACTTTTTGTTGCCAAAAATGGAAGAACTGAACTTGGTTGACATGTGGTTTCAACAAGATGGCGCTACATGCCACACAGCTCGCGATTCTATGGCCATTTTGAGGGAAAACTTCGGAGAACAATTCATCTCAAGAAATGGACCGGTAAGTTGGCCACCAAGATCATGCGATTTGACGCCTTTAGACTATTTTTTGTGGGGCTACGTCAAGTCTAAAGTCTACAGAAATAAGCCAGCAACTATTCCAGCTTTGGAAGACAACATTTCCGAAGAAATTCGGGCTATTCCGGCCGAAATGCTCGAAAAAGTTGCCCAAAATTGGACTTTCCGAATGGACCACCTAAGACGCAGCCGCGGTCAACATTTAAATGAAATTATCTTCAAAAAGTAAATGTCATGGACCAATCTAACGTTTCAAATAAAGAACCGATGAGATTTTGCAAATTTTATGCGTTTTTTTTTAAAAAAAAGTTATCAAGCTCTTAAAAAATCACCCATTATTTGATTAATAAACAAGTAAGAAAGCCTAAGTTCGGGCGGAGCCGAACATTAAATACCCGGCGCAAGTATTAAATATATGTTTTCCACCTTTCCGAAGGCTACCGCTACATGATAAGCGGGTGTATAAATTTTAAGTAAACTAGCATCCTTAAATTTCGAAATATTGAAATTTAAAGCATTTCTGAAATTTACCGTTATATGAAAAGCGGCCGTAATTTTAGTCCGATTTCAACAATTTTCAATGGTTTGCTTTTATGTGGCAAGCATAATAACCACACCGAGTTTGGTAGAAATTGCTAGAACGGTTAACGAGATACATATATGTGATCATAAGTGGGCGGTGTCACGCCCATTTTCCAAAATTCCATCATAAACGTATTTCCTGGTAAAGAATGTTGCAACCATCAATTTTTAATAAATTAGCTTTAATATTTACTGATTTATCGAGGATTTCGTATTTCTCGAAATTACCGTTATATGGGATGTGGGCGTGGTTATTGTCCGATTTTAAAAATTTTCAGCTATTTGGTTTGCTGTACCAGGGTCAACAACTGTGCCAAGTTTGGAAGAAATTGGTGGAACGGTTACTAAGATATACACATGTTCCATTTTCCAAAAATTTTTATATTCTTATTTTTCGTCTAAAAGTTATTCTAAATGTCAATTTTGAGTGAATTATCTTCAGTAGTTACTAAGATATCGCAGTTTTCGTATTTCTGAAAATTACCGTTATGTGGGAGGTAGGCGTGGTTATTGTCCGATTTCGCCCATTTTCAATACCATCCGTCCTACGCCCAAAAGAAATGCATGTACCAAGCTTCGTTAAGATATCTCAATTTTTACTCGAGTTATCATGTGCACAGACGGACGGACGGACGGACGGACAGACAGTCACCGCTTATTCGATTTCTCTTTTCTTTCTGATCATTTATGTATACATTTGTCTATA